>NW_027207039.1:0-65416 GCF_032191515.1 Phaenicophaeus curvirostris | reverse complement strand
CTCATTAGACTCCCCTCTGGAAGCGCTTTCACTGCAAGCTGCAGATTCCCTCCTAACAGCAAGCTTTAGGATAGGGTACTGAATTGTAACTTACTTTCGCCTTATAATGCGATTTTGGCAAAGAGAGTATCTCCCGCAGGGAAGCTGCTACCATCAAATGTTTGCCCTCATTAGACTCCCCTCTGGAAGCGCTTTCACTGCAAGCTGCAGATTCCCTCCTAACAGCAAGCTTTAGGATAGGGTACTGAATTGTAACTTACTTTCGCCTAATAATGCGATTTTGGCAAAGAGTGTATCTCCCGCAGGGAAGCTGCTACCATCAAATGTTTGCCCTCATTAGACTCCCCTCTGGAAGCGCTTTCACTGCAAGCTGCAGATTCCCTCCTAACAGCAAGCTTTAGGATAGGGTACTGAATTGTAACTTACTTTCGCCTAATAATGCGATTTTGGCAAAGAGAGTATCTCCCGCAGGGAAGCTGCTACCATCAAATGTTTGCCCTCATTAGACTCCCCTCTGGAAGCGCTTTCACGGCAAGCTGCAGATTCCCTCCTAACAGCAAGCTTTAGGATAGGGTACTGAATTGTAACTTACTTTCGCCTAATAATGCGATTTTGGCAAAGAGAGTATCTCCCGCAGGGAAGCTGCTACCATCAAATGTTTGCCCTCATTAGACTCCCCTCTGGAAGCGCTTTCACGGCAAGCTGCAGATTCCCTCCTAACAGGAAGCTTTAGGATAGGGTACTGAATTGTAACTTACTTTCGCCTAATAATGCGATTTTGGCAAAGAGAGTATCTCCCGCAGGGAAGCTGCTACCATCAAATGTTTGCCCTCATTAGACTCCCCTCTGGAAGCGCTGTCACTGCAAGCTGCAGATTCCCTCCTAACAGCAAGCTTTAGGATAGGGTACTGAATTGTAACTTACTTTCGCCTAATAATGCGATTTTGGCAAAGAGAGTATCTCCCGCAGGGAAGCTGCTACCATCAAATCTTTGCCCTCGTTAGACTCCCCTCTGGAAGCGCTTTCACTGCAAGCTGCAGATTCCCTCCTAACAGCAAGCTTTAGGATAGGGTACTGAATTGTAACTTACTTTCGCCTAATAATGCGATTTTGGCAAAGAGAGTATCTCCCGCAGGGAAGCTGCTACCATCAAATGTTTGCCCTCGTTAGACTCCCCTCTGGAAGCGCTTTCACGGCAAGCTGCAGATTCCCTCCTAACAGCAAGCTTTAGGATAGGGTACTGAATTGTAACTTACTTTCGCCTAATAATGCGATTTTGGCAAAGAGAGTATCTCCCGCAGGGAAGCTGCTACCATCAAATGTTTGCCCTCATTAGACTCCCCTCTGGAAGCGCTGTCACTGCAAGCTGCAGATTCCCTCCTAACAGCAAGCTTTAGGATAGGGTACTGAATTGTAACTTACTTTCGCCTAATAATGCGATTTTGGCAAAGAGAGTATCTCCCGCAGGGAAGCTGCTACCATCAAATGTTTGCCCTCATTAGACTCCCCTCTGGAAGCGCTTTCACTGCAAGCTGCAGATTCCCTCCTAACAGCAAGCTTTAGGATAGGGTACTGAATTGTAACTTACTTTCGTCTAATAATGCGATTTTGGCAAAGAGAGTATCTCCCGCAGGGAAGCTGCTACCATCAAATGTTTGCCCTCATTAGACTCCCCTCTGGAAGCGCTTTCACTGCAAGCTGCAGATTCCCTCCTAACAGCAAGCTTTAGGATAGGGTACTGAATTGTAACTTACTTTCGCCTAATAATGCGATTTTGGCAAAGAGAGTATCTCCCGCAGGGAAGCTGCTACCATCAAATGTTTGCCCTCGTTAGACTCCCCTCTGGAAGCGCTGTCACTGCAAGCTCCAGATTCCCTCCTAACAGCAAGCCTTAGGATAGGGTACTGAATTGTAACTTACTTTCGCCTAATAATGCGATTTTGGCAAAGAGACTATCTCCCGCAGGGAAGCTGCTACCATCAAATGTTTGCCCTCATTAGACTCCCCTCTGGAAGCGCTTTCACTGCAAGCTGCAGATTCCCTCCTAACAGCAAGCTTTAGGATAGGGTACTGAATTGTAACTTACTTTCGCCTAATAATGCGATTTTGGCAAAGAGACTATCTCCCGCAGGGAAGCTGCTACCGTCAAATGTTTGCCCTCATTAGACTCCCCTCTGGAAGCGCTTTCACTGCAAGCTGCAGATTCCCTCCTAACAGCAAGCTTTAGGATAGGGTACTGAATTGTAACTTACTTTCGCCTAATAATGCGATTTTGGCAAAGAGAGTATCTCCCGCAGGGAAGCTGCTACCATCAAATGTTTGCCCTCGTTAGACTCCCCTCTGGAAGCGCTTTCACTGCAAGCTGCAGATTCCCTCCTAACAGCAAGCTTTAGGATAGGGTACTGAATTGTAACTTACTTTCGCCTAATAATGCGATTTTGGCAAAGAGAGTATCTCCCGCAGGGAAGCTGCTACCATCAAATGTTTGCCCTCGTTAGACTCCCCTCTGGAAGCGCTTTCACTGCAAGCTGCAGATTCCCTCCTAACAGCAAGCTTTAGGATAGGGTACTGAATTTTAACTTACTTTCGCCTAATAATGCGATTTTGGCAAAGAGAGTATCTCCCGCAGGGAAGCTGCTACCATCAAATGTTTGCCCTCATTACACTCCCCTCTGGAAGCGCTTTCACGGCAAGCTGCAGATTCCCTCCTAACAGCAAGCTTTAGGATAGGGTACTGAATTGTAACTTACTTTCGCCTAATAATGCGATTTTGGCAAAGAGAGTATCTCCCGCAGGGAAGCTGCTACCATCAAATGTTTGCCCTCATTAGACTCCCCTCTGGAAGCGCTTTCACTGCAAGCTGCAGATTCCCTCCTAACAGCAAGCTTTAGGATAGGGTACTGAATTGTAACTTACTTTCGCCTAATAATGCGATTTTGGCAAAGAGAGTATCTCCCGCAGGGAAGCTGCTACCATCAAATGTTTGCCCTCATTACACTCCCCTCTGGAAGCGCTTTCACTGCAAGCTGCAGATTCCCTCCTAACAGCAAGCTTTAGGATAGGGTACTGAATTGTAACTTACTTTCGCCTAATAATGCGATTTTGGCAAAGAGAGTATCTCCCGCAGGGAAGCTGCTACCATCAAATGTTTGCCCTCATTAGACTGCCCTCTGGAAGCGCTTTCACTGCAAGCTGCAGATTCCCTCCTAACAGCAAGCTTTAGGATAGGGTACTGAATTGTAACTTACTTTCGCCTAATAATGCGATTTTGGCAAAGAGAGTATCTCCCGCAGGGAAGCTGCTACCATCAAATGTTTGCCCTCATTAGACTCCCCTCTGGAAGCGCTTTCACGGCAAGCTGCAGATTCCCTCCTAACTGCAAGCTTTAGGATAGGGTACTGAATTGTAACTTACTTTCGCCTAATAATGCGATTTTGGCAAAGAGAGTATCTCCCGCAGGGAAGCTGCTACCATCAAATGTTTGCCCTCATTAGACTCCCCTCTGGAAGCGCTTTCACTGCAAGCTGCAGATTCCCTCCTAACAGCAAGCTTTAGGATAGGGTACTGAATTGTAACTTACTTTCGCCTAATAATGCGATTTTGGCAAAGAGAGTATCTCCCGCAGGGAAGCTGCTACCATCAAATGTTTGCCCTCATTAGACTCCCCTCTGGAAGCGCTTTCACTGCAAGCTGCAGATTCCCTCCTAACAGCAAGCTTTAGGATAGGGTACTGAATTGTAACTTACTTTCGCCTAATAATGCGATTTTGGCAAAGAGAGTATCTCCCGCAGGGAAGCTGCTACCATCAAATGTTTGCCCTCATTACACTCCCCTCTGGAAGCGCTTTCACTGCAAGCTGCAGATTCCCTCCTAACAGCAAGCTTTAGGATAGGGTACTGAATTGTAACTTACTTTCGCCTAATAATGCGATTTTGGCAAAGAGACTATCTCCCGCAGGGAAGCTGCTACCATCAAATGTTTGCCCTCGTTAGACTCCCCTCTGGAAGCGCTTTCACTGCAAGCTGCAGATTCCCTCCTAACAGCAAGCTTTAGGATAGGGTACTGAATTGTAACTTACTTTCGCCTAATAATGCGATTTTGGCAAAGAGAGTATCTCCCGCAGGGAAGCTGCTACCATCAAATGTTTGCCCTCATTAGACTCCCCTCTGGAAGCGCTTTCACTGCAAGCTGCAGATTCCCTCCTAACAGCAAGCTTTAGGATAGGGTACTGAATTGTAACTTACTTTCGCCTAATAATGCGATTTTGGCAAAGAGACTATCTCCCGCAGGGAAGCTGCTACCATCAAATGTTTGCCCTCATTAGACTCCCCTCTGGAAGCGCTTTCACGGCAAGCTGCAGATTCCCTCCTAACAGCAAGCTTTAGGATAGGGTACTGAATTGTAACTTACTTTCGCCTAATAAGGCGATTTTGGCAAAGAGTGTATCTCCCGCAGGGAAGCTGCTACCATCAAATGTTTGCCCTCATTAGACTCCCCTCTGGAAGCGCTTTCACGGCAAGCTGCAGATTCCCTCCTAACAGCAAGCTTTAGGATAGGGTACTGAATTGTAACTTACTTTCGCCTAATAATGCGATTTTGGCAAAGAGAGTATCTCCCGCAGGGAAGCTGCTACCATCAAATGTTTGCCCTCATTAGACTCCCCTCTGGAAGCGCTTTCACGGCAAGCTGCAGATTCCCTCCTAACAGCAAGCTTTAGGATAGGGTACTGAATTGTAACTTACTTTCGCCTAATAATGCGATTTTGGCAAAGAGAGTATCTCCCGCAGGGAAGCTGCTACCATCAAATGTTTGCCCTCATTAGACTCCCCTCTGGAAGCGCTGTCACTGCAAGCTGCAGATTCCCTCCTAACAGCAAGCTTTAGGATAGGGTACTGAATTGTAACTTACTTTCGCCTAATAATGCGATTTTGGCAAAGAGAGTATCTCCCGCAGGGAAGCTGCTACCATCAAATGTTTGCCCTCGTTAGACTCCCCTCTGGAAGCGCTTTCACGGCAAGCTGCAGATTCCCTCCTAACAGCAAGCTTTAGGATAGGGTACTGAATTGTAACTTACTTTCGCCTAATAATGCGATTTTGGCAAAGAGAGTATCTCCCGCAGGGAAGCTGCTACCATCAAATGTTTGCCCTCATTAGACTCCCCTCTGGAAGCGCTGTCACTGCAAGCTGCAGATTCCCTCCTAACAGCAAGCTTTAGGATAGGGTACTGAATTGTAACTTACTTTCGCCTAATAATGCGATTTTGGCAAAGAGAGTATCTCCCGCAGGGAAGCTGCTACCATCAAATGTTTGCCCTCATTAGACTCCCCTCTGGAAGCGCTGTCACTGCAAGCTGCAGATTCCCTCCTAACAGCAAGCTTTAGGATAGGGTACTGAATTGTAACTTACTTTCGCCTAATAATGCGATTTTGGCAAAGAGAGTATCTCCCGCAGGGAAGCTGCTACCATCAAATGTTTGCCCTCATTAGACTCCCCTCTGGAAGCGCTTTCACTGCAAGCTGCAGATTCCCTCCTAACAGCAAGCTTTAGGATAGGGTACTGAATTGTAACTTACTTTCGCCTAATAATGCGATTTTGGCAAAGAGAGTATCTCCCGCAGGGAAGCTGCTACCATCAAATGTTTGCCCTCATTAGACTCCCCTCTGGAAGCGCTTTCACTGCAAGCTGCAGATTCCCTCCTAACAGCAAGCTTTAGGATAGGGTACTGAATTGTAACTTACTTTCGCCTAATAATGCGATTTTGGCAAAGAGAGTATCTCCCGCAGGGAAGCTGCTACCATCAAATGTTTTCCCTCATTAGACTCCCCTCTGGAAGCGCTTTCACTGCAAGCTGCAGATTCCCTCCTAACAGCAAGCTTTAGGATAGGGTACTGAATTGTAACTTACTTTCGCCTAATAATGCGATTTTGGCAAAGAGAGTATCTCCCGCAGGGAAGCTGCTACCATCAAATGTTTGCCCTCATTAGACTCCCCTCTGGAAGCGCTTTCACTGCAAGCTGCAGATTCCCTCCTAACAGCAAGCTTTAGGATAGGGTTCTGAATTGTAACTTACTTTCGCCTAATAATGCGATTTTGGCAAAGAGACTATCTCCCGCAGGGAAGCTGCTACCATCAAATGTTTGCCCTCATTAGACTCCCCTCTGGAAGCGCTTTCACGGCAAGCTGCAGATTCCCTCCTAACAGCAAGCTTTAGGATAGGGTACTGAATTGTAACTTACTTTCGCCTAATAATGCGATTTTGGCAAAGAGTGTATCTCCCGCAGGGAAGCTGCTACCATCAAATGTTTGCCCTCGTTAGACTCCCCTCTGGAAGCGCTTTCACGGCAAGCTGCAGATTCCCTCCTAACAGCAAGCTTTAGGATAGGGTACTGAATTGTAACTTACTTTCGCCTAATAATGCGATTTTGGCAAAGAGAGTATCTCCCGCAGGGAAGCTGCTACCATCAAATGTTTGCCCTCATTAGACTCCCCTCTGGAAGCGCTTTCACGGCAAGCTGCAGATTCCCTCCTAACAGCAAGCTTTAGGATAGGGTACTGAATTGTAACTTACTTTCGCCTAATAATGCGATTTTGGCAAAGAGAGTATCTCCCGCAGGGAAGCTGCTACCATCAAATGTTTGCCTTCATTAGACTCCCCTCTGGAAGCGCTGTCACTGCAAGCTGCAGATTCCCTCCTAACAGCAAGCTTTAGGATAGGGTACTGAATTGTAACTTACTTTCGCCTAATAATGCGATTTTGGCAAAGAGAGTATCTCCCGCAGGGAAGCTGCTACCATCAAATGTTTGCCCTCATTAGACTCCCCTCTGGAAGCGCTTTCACTGCAAGCTGCAGATTCCCTCCTAACAGCAAGCTTTAGGATAGGGTACTGAATTGTAACTTACTTTCGCCTAATAAGGCGATTTTGGCAAAGAGAGTATCTCCCGCAGGGAAGCTGCTACCATCAAATGTTTGCCCTCATTAGACTCCCCTCTGGAAGCGCTTTAACTGCAAGCTGCAGATTCCCTCCTAACAGCAAGCTTTAGGATAGGGTACTGAATTGTAACTTACTTTCGCCTAATAATGCGATTTTGGCAAAGAGAGTATCTCCCGCAGGGAAGCTGCTACCATCAAATGTTTGCCCTCATTAGACTCCCCTCTGGAAGCGCTTTCACTGCAAGCTGCAGATTCCCTCCTAACAGCAAGCTTTAGGATAGGGTACTGAATTGTAACTTACTTTCGCCTAATAATGCGATTTTGGCAAAGAGTGTATCTCCCGCAGGGAAGCTGCTACCATCAAATGTTTGCCCTCATTAGACTCCCCTCTGGAAGCGCTTTCACTGCAAGCTGCAGATTCCCTCCTAACAGCAAGCTTTAGGATAGGGTACTGAATTGTAACTTACTTTCGCCTAATAATGCGATTTTGGCAAAGAGAGTATCTCCCGCAGGGAAGCTGCTACCATCAAATGTTTGCCCTCATTAGACTCCCCTCTGGAAGCGCTTTCACGGCAAGCTGCAGATTCCCTCCTAACAGCAAGCTTTAGGATAGGGTACTGAATTGTAACTTACTTTCGCCTAATAATGCGATTTTGGCAAAGAGAGTATCTCCCGCAGGGAAGCTGCTACCATCAAATGTTTGCCCTCATTAGACTCCCCTCTGGAAGCGCTTTCACGGCAAGCTGCAGATTCCCTCCTAACAGCAAGCTTTAGGATAGGGTACTGAATTGTAACTTACTTTCGCCTAATAATGCGATTTTGGCAAAGAGAGTATCTCCCGCAGGGAAGCTGCTACCATCAAATGTTTGCCCTCATTAGACTCCCCTCTGGAAGCGCTGTCACTGCAAGCTGCAGATTCCCTCCTAACAGCAAGCTTTAGGATAGGGTACTGAATTGTAACTTACTTTCGCCTAATAATGCGATTTTGGCAAAGAGAGTATCTCCCGCAGGGAAGCTGCTACCATCAAATCTTTGCCCTCGTTAGACTCCCCTCTGGAAGCGCTTTCACTGCAAGCTGCAGATTCCCTCCTAACAGCAAGCTTTAGGATAGGGTACTGAATTGTAACTTACTTTCGCCTAATAATGCGATTTTGGCAAAGAGAGTATCTCCCGCAGGGAAGCTGCTACCATCAAATGTTTGCCCTCGTTAGACTCCCCTCTGGAAGCGCTTTCACGGCAAGCTGCAGATTCCCTCCTAACAGCAAGCTTTAGGATAGGGTACTGAATTGTAACTTACTTTCGCCTAATAATGCGATTTTGGCAAAGAGAGTATCTCCCGCAGGGAAGCTGCTACCATCAAATGTTTGCCCTCATTAGACTCCCCTCTGGAAGCGCTGTCACTGCAAGCTGCAGATTCCCTCCTAACAGCAAGCTTTAGGATAGGGTACTGAATTGTAACTTACTTTCGCCTAATAATGCGATTTTGGCAAAGAGAGTATCTCCCGCAGGGAAGCTGCTACCATCAAATGTTTGCCCTCATTAGACTCCCCTCTGGAAGCGCTTTCACTGCAAGCTGCAGATTCCCTCCTAACAGCAAGCTTTAGGATAGGGTACTGAATTGTAACTTACTTTCGCCTAATAATGCGATTTTGGCAAAGAGAGTATCTCCCGCAGGGAAGCTGCTACCATCAAATGTTTGCCCTCATTAGACTCCCCTCTGGAAGCGCTTTCACTGCAAGCTGCAGATTCCCTCCTAACAGCAAGCTTTAGGATAGGGTACTGAATTGTAACTTACTTTCGCCTAATAATGCGATTTTGGCAAAGAGAGTATCTCCCGCAGGGAAGCTGCTACCATCAAATGTTTGCCCTCATTAGACTCCCCTCTGGAAGCGCTGTCACTGCAAGCTGCAGATTCCCTCCTAACAGCAAGCTTTAGGATAGGGTACTGAATTGTAACTTACTTTCGCCTAATAATGCGATTTTGGCAAAGAGAGTATCTCCCGCAGGGAAGCTGCTACCATCAAATGTTTGCCCTCATTAGACTCCCCTCTGGAAGCGCTGTCACTGCAAGCTGCAGATTCCCTCCTAACAGCAAGCTTTAGGATAGGGTACTGAATTGTAACTTACTTTCGCCTAATAATGCGATTTTGGCAAAGAGAGTATCTCCCGCAGGGAAGCTGCTACCATCAAATGTTTGCCCTCATTAGACTCCCCTCTGGAAGCGCTGTCACTGCAAGCTGCAGATTCCCTCCTAACAGCAAGCTTTAGGATAGGGTACTGAATTGTAACTTACTTTCGCCTAATAATGCGATTTTGGCAAAGAGAGTATCTCCCGCAGGGAAGCTGCTACCATCAAATGTTTGCCCTCATTAGACTCCCCTCTGGAAGCGCTTTCACTGCAAGCTGCAGATTCCCTCCTAACAGCAAGCTTTAGGATAGGGTACTGAATTGTAACTTACTTTCGCCTAATAATGCGATTTTGGCAAAGAGAGTATCTCCCGCAGGGAAGCTGCTACCATCAAATGTTTGCCCTCATTAGACTCCCCTCTGGAAGCGCTTTCACTGCAAGCTGCAGATTCCCTCCTAACAGCAAGCTTTAGGATAGGGTACTGAATTGTAACTTACTTTCGCCTAATAATGCGATTTTGGCAAAGAGAGTATCTCCCGCAGGGAAGCTGCTACCATCAAATGTTTTCCCTCATTAGACTCCCCTCTGGAAGCGCTTTCACTGCAAGCTGCAGATTCCCTCCTAACAGCAAGCTTTAGGATAGGGTACTGAATTGTAACTTACTTTCGCCTAATAATGCGATTTTGGCAAAGAGAGTATCTCCCGCAGGGAAGCTGCTACCATCAAATGTTTGCCCTCATTAGACTCCCCTCTGGAAGCGCTTTCACTGCAAGCTGCAGATTCCCTCCTAACAGCAAGCTTTAGGATAGGGTTCTGAATTGTAACTTACTTTCGCCTAATAATGCGATTTTGGCAAAGAGACTATCTCCCGCAGGGAAGCTGCTACCATCAAATGTTTGCCCTCATTAGACTCCCCTCTGGAAGCGCTTTCACGGCAAGCTGCAGATTCCCTCCTAACAGCAAGCTTTAGGATAGGGTACTGAATTGTAACTTACTTTCGCCTAATAATGCGATTTTGGCAAAGAGTGTATCTCCCGCAGGGAAGCTGCTACCATCAAATGTTTGCCCTCGTTAGACTCCCCTCTGGAAGCGCTTTCACGGCAAGCTGCAGATTCCCTCCTAACAGCAAGCTTTAGGATAGGGTACTGAATTGTAACTTACTTTCGCCTAATAATGCGATTTTGGCAAAGAGAGTATCTCCCGCAGGGAAGCTGCTACCATCAAATGTTTGCCCTCATTAGACTCCCCTCTGGAAGCGCTTTCACGGCAAGCTGCAGATTCCCTCCTAACAGCAAGCTTTAGGATAGGGTACTGAATTGTAACTTACTTTCGCCTAATAATGCGATTTTGGCAAAGAGAGTATCTCCCGCAGGGAAGCTGCTACCATCAAATGTTTGCCTTCATTAGACTCCCCTCTGGAAGCGCTGTCACTGCAAGCTGCAGATTCCCTCCTAACAGCAAGCTTTAGGATAGGGTACTGAATTGTAACTTACTTTCGCCTAATAATGCGATTTTGGCAAAGAGAGTATCTCCCGCAGGGAAGCTGCTACCATCAAATGTTTGCCCTCATTAGACTCCCCTCTGGAAGCGCTTTCACTGCAAGCTGCAGATTCCCTCCTAACAGCAAGCTTTAGGATAGGGTACTGAATTGTAACTTACTTTCGCCTAATAAGGCGATTTTGGCAAAGAGAGTATCTCCCGCAGGGAAGCTGCTACCATCAAATGTTTGCCCTCATTAGACTCCCCTCTGGAAGCGCTTTAACTGCAAGCTGCAGATTCCCTCCTAACAGCAAGCTTTAGGATAGGGTACTGAATTGTAACTTACTTTCGCCTTATAATGCGATTTTGGCAAAGAGAGTATCTCCCGCAGGGAAGCTGCTACCATCAAATGTTTGCCCTCATTAGACTCCCCTCTGGAAGCGCTTTCACTGCAAGCTGCAGATTCCCTCCTAACAGCAAGCTTTAGGATAGGGTACTGAATTGTAACTTACTTTCGCCTAATAATGCGATTTTGGCAAAGAGTGTATCTCCCGCAGGGAAGCTGCTACCATCAAATGTTTGCCCTCATTAGACTCCCCTCTGGAAGCGCTTTCACTGCAAGCTGCAGATTCCCTCCTAACAGCAAGCTTTAGGATAGGGTACTGAATTGTAACTTACTTTCGCCTAATAATGCGATTTTGGCAAAGAGAGTATCTCCCGCAGGGAAGCTGCTACCATCAAATGTTTGCCCTCATTAGACTCCCCTCTGGAAGCGCTTTCACGGCAAGCTGCAGATTCCCTCCTAACAGCAAGCTTTAGGATAGGGTACTGAATTGTAACTTACTTTCGCCTAATAATGCGATTTTGGCAAAGAGAGTATCTCCCGCAGGGAAGCTGCTACCATCAAATGTTTGCCCTCATTAGACTCCCCTCTGGAAGCGCTTTCACGGCAAGCTGCAGATTCCCTCCTAACAGCAAGCTTTAGGATAGGGTACTGAATTGTAACTTACTTTCGCCTAATAATGCGATTTTGGCAAAGAGAGTATCTCCCGCAGGGAAGCTGCTACCATCAAATGTTTGCCCTCATTAGACTCCCCTCTGGAAGCGCTGTCACTGCAAGCTGCAGATTCCCTCCTAACAGCAAGCTTTAGGATAGGGTACTGAATTGTAACTTACTTTCGCCTAATAATGCGATTTTGGCAAAGAGAGTATCTCCCGCAGGGAAGCTGCTACCATAAAATCTTTGCCCTCGTTAGACTCCCCTCTGGAAGCGCTTTCACTGCAAGCTGCAGATTCCCTCCTAACAGCAAGCTTTAGGATAGGGTACTGAATTGTAACTTACTTTCGCCTAATAATGCGATTTTGGCAAAGAGAGTATCTCCCGCAGGGAAGCTGCTACCATCAAATGTTTGCCCTCGTTAGACTCCCCTCTGGAAGCGCTTTCACGGCAAGCTGCAGATTCCCTCCTAACAGCAAGCTTTAGGATAGGGTACTGAATTGTAACTTACTTTCGCCTAATAATGCGATTTTGGCAAAGAGAGTATCTCCCGCAGGGAAGCTGCTACCATCAAATGTTTGCCCTCATTAGACTCCCCTCTGGAAGCGCTGTCACTGCAAGCTGCAGATTCCCTCCTAACAGCAAGCTTTAGGATAGGGTACTGAATTGTAACTTACTTTCGCCTAATAATGCGATTTTGGCAAAGAGAGTATCTCCCGCAGGGAAGCTGCTACCATCAAATGTTTGCCCTCATTAGACTCCCCTCTGGAAGCGCTTTCACTGCAAGCTGCAGATTCCCTCCTAACAGCAAGCTTTAGGATAGGGTACTGAATTGTAACTTACTTTCGCCTAATAATGCGATTTTGGCAAAGAGAGTATCTCCCGCAGGGAAGCTGCTACCATCAAATGTTTGCCCTCATTAGACTCCCCTCTGGAAGCGCTTTCACGGCAAGCTGCAGATTCCCTCCTAACAGCAAGCTTTAGGATAGGGTACTGAATTGTAACTTACTTTCGCCTAATAATGCGATTTTGGCAAAGAGAGTATCTCCCGCAGGGAAGCTGCTACCATCAAATGTTTGCCCTCATTAGACTCCCCTCTGGAAGCGCTGTCACTGCAAGCTGCAGATTCCCTCCTAACAGCAAGCTTTAGGATAGGGTACTGAATTGTAACTTACTTTCGCCTAATAATGCGATTTTGGCAAAGAGAGTATCTCCCGCAGGGAAGCTGCTACCATCAAATCTTTGCCCTCATTAGACTCCCCTCTGGAAGCGCTTTCACTGCAAGCTGCAGATTCCCTCCTAACAGCAAGCTTTAGGATAGGGTACTGAATTGTAACTTACTTTCGCCTAATAATGCGATTTTGGCAAAGAGAGTATCTCCCGCAGGGAAGCTGCTACCATCAAATGTTTGCCCTCGTTAGACTCCCCTCTGGAAGCGCTTTCACGGCAAGCTGCAGATTCCCTCCTAACAGCAAGCTTTAGGATAGGGTACTGAATTGTAACTTACTTTCGCCTAATAATGCGATTTTGGCAAAGAGAGTATCTCCCGCAGGGAAGCTGCTACCATCAAATGTTTGCCCTCATTAGACTCCCCTCTGGAAGCGCTGTCACTGCAAGCTGCAGATTCCCTCCTAACAGCAAGCTTTAGGATAGGGTACTGAATTGTAACTTACTTTCGCCTAATAATGCGATTTTGGCAAAGAGAGTATCTCCCGCAGGGAAGCTGCTACCATCAAATGTTTGCCCTCATTAGACTCCCCTCTGGAAGCGCTTTCACTGCAAGCTGCAGATTCCCTCCTAACAGCAAGCTTTAGGATAGGGTACTGAATTGTAACTTACTTTCGCCTAATAATGCGATTTTGGCAAAGAGAGTATCTCCCGCAGGGAAGCTGCTACCATCAAATGTTTGCCCTCATTAGACTCCCCTCTGGAAGCGCTTTCACGGCAAGCTGCAGATTCCCTCCTAACAGCAAGCTTTAGGATAGGGTACTGAATTGTAACTTACTTTCGCCTAATAATGCGATTTTGGCAAAGAGAGTATCTCCCGCAGGGAAGCTGCTACCATCAAATGTTTGCCCTCATTAGACTCCCCTCTGGAAGCGCTTTCACTGCAAGCTGCAGATTCCCTCCTAACAGCAAGCTTTAGGATAGGGTACTGAATTGTAACTTACTTTCGCCTAATAATGCGATTTTGGCAAAGAGAGTATCTCCCGCAGGGAAGCTGCTACCATCAAATGTTTTCCCTCATTAGACTCCCCTCTGGAAGCGCTTTCACGGCAAGCTGCAGATTCCCTCCTAACAGCAAGCTTTAGGATAGGGTACTGAATTGTAACTTACTTTCGCCTAATAATGCGATTTTGGCAAAGAGAGTATCTCCCGCAGGGAAGCTGCTACCATCAAATGTTTGCCCTCATTAGACTCCCCTCTGGAAGCGCTGTCACTGCAAGCTGCAGATTCCCTCCTAACAGCAAGCTTTAGGATAGGGTACTGAATTGTAACTTACTTTCGCCTAATAATGCGATTTTGGCAAAGAGAGTATCTCCCGCAGGGAAGCTGCTACCATCAAATCTTTGCCCTCATTAGACTCCCCTCTGGAAGCGCTTTCACTGCAAGCTGCAGATTCCCTCCTAACAGCAAGCTTTAGGATAGGGTACTGAATTGTAACTTACTTTCGCCTAATAATGCGATTTTGGCAAAGAGAGTATCTCCCGCAGGGAAGCTGCTACCATCAAATGTTTGCCCTCGTTAGACTCCCCTCTGGAAGCGCATTCACTGCAAGCTGCAGATTCCCTCCTAACAGCAAGCTTTAGGATAGGGTACTGAATTGTAACTTACTTTCGCCTAATAATGCGATTTTGGCAAAGAGAGTATCTCCCGCAGGGAAGCTGCTACCATCAAATGTTTGCCCTCATTAGACTCCCCTCTGGAAGCGCTGTCACTGCAAGCTGCAGATTCCCTCCTAACAGCAAGCTTTAGGATAGGGTACTGAATTGTAACTTACTTTCGCCTAATAATGCGATTTTGGCAAAGAGAGTATCTCCCGCAGGGAAGCTGCTACCATCAAATGTTTTCCCTCATTAGACTCCCCTCTGGAAGCGCTTTCACGGCAAGCTGCAGATTCCCTCCTAACAGCAAGCTTTAGGATAGGGTACTGAATTGTAACTTACTTTCGCCTAATAATGCGATTTTGGCAAAGAGAGTATCTCCCGCAGGGAAGCTGCTACCATCAAATGTTTGCCCTCATTAGACTCCCCTCTGGAAGCGCTTTCACTGCAAGCTGCAGATTCCCTCCTAACAGCAAGCTTTAGGATAGGGTTCTGAATTGTAACTTACTTTCGCCTAATAATGCGATTTTGGCAAAGAGAGTATCTCCCGCAGGGAAGCTGCTACCATCAAATGTTTGCCCTCATTAGACTCCCCTCTGGAAGCGCTTTCACGGCAAGCTGCAGATTCCCTCCTAACAGCAAGCTTTAGGATAGGGTACTGAATTGTAACTTACTTTCGCCTAATAATGCGATTTTGGCAAAGAGTGTATCTCCCGCAGGGAAGCTGCTACCATCAAATGTTTGCCCTCGTTAGACTCCCCTCTGGAAGCGCTTTCACGGCAAGCTGCAGATTCCCTCCTAACAGCAAGCTTTAGGATAGGGTACTGAATTGTAACTTACTTTCGCCTAATAATGCGATTTTGGCAAAGAGACTATCTCCCGCAGGGAAGCTGCTACCATCAAATGTTTGCCCTCATTAGACTCCCCTCTGGAAGCGCTTTCACGGCAAGCTGCAGATTCCCTCCTAACAGCAAGCTTTAGGATAGGGTACTGAATTGTAACTTACTTTCGCCTAATAATGCGATTTTGGCAAAGAGAGTATCTCCCGCAGGGAAGCTGCTACCATCAAATGTTTGCCTTCATTAGACTCCCCTCTGGAAGCGCTGTCACTGCAAGCTGCAGATTCCCTCCTAACAGCAAGCTTTAGGATAGGGTACTGAATTGTAACTTACTTTCGCCTAATAATGCGATTTTGGCAAAGAGAGTATCTCCCGCAGGGAAGCTGCTACCATCAAATGTTTGCCCTCATTAGACTCCCCTCTGGAAGCGCTTTCACTGCAAGCTGCAGATTCCCTCCTAACAGCAAGCTTTAGGATAGGGTACTGAATTGTAACTTACTTTCGCCTAATAATGCGATTTTGGCAAAGAGAGTATCTCCCGCAGGGAAGCTGCTACCATCAAATCTTTGCCCTCATTAGACTCCCCTCTGGAAGCGCTTTCACTGCAAGCTGCAGATTCCCTCCTAACAGCAAGCTTTAGGATAGGGTACTGAATTGTAACTTACTTTCGCCTAATAATGCGATTTTGGCAAAGAGAGTATCTCCCGCAGGGAAGCTGCTACCATCAAATGTTTGCCCTCATTAGACTCCCCTCTGGAAGCGCTTTCACTGCAAGCTGCAGATTCCCTCCTAACAGCAAGCTTTAGGATAGGGTACTGAATTGTAACTTACTTTCGCCTAATAATGCGATTTTGGCAAAGAGAGTATCTCCCGCAGGGAAGCTGCTACCATCAAATGTTTGCCCTCATTAGACTCCCCTCTGGAAGCGCTTTCACTGCAAGCTGCAGATTCCCTCCTAACAGCAAGCTTTAGGATAGGGTACTGAATTGTAACTTACTTTCGCCTAATAATGCGATTTTGGCAAAGAGAGTATCTCCCGCAGGGAAGCTGCTACCATCAAATGTTTGCCCTCATTAGACTCCCCTCTGGAAGCGCTTTCACTGCAAGCTGCAGATTCCCTCCTAACAGCAAGCTTTAGGATAGGGTACTGAATTGTAACTTACTTTCGCCTAATAATGCGATTTTGGCAAAGAGTGTATCTCCCGCAGGGAAGCTGCTACCATCAAATGTTTGCCCTCATTAGACTCCCCTCTGGAAGCGCTTTCACTGCAAGCTGCAGATTCCCTCCTAACAGCAAGCTTTAGGATAGGGTACTGAATTGTAACTTACTTTCGCCTAATAATGCGATTTTGGCAAAGAGAGTATCTCCCGCAGGGAAGCTGCTACCATCAAATGTTTGCCCTCATTAGACTGCCCTCTGGAAGCTCTTTCACGGCAAGCTGCAGATTCCCTCCTAACAGCAAGCTTTAGGATAGGGTACTGAATTGTAACTTACTTTCGCCTAATAATGCGATTTTGGCAAAGAGAGTATCTCCCGCAGGGAAGCTGCTACCATCAAATGTTTGCCTTCATTAGACTCCCCTCTGGAAGCGCTGTCACTGCAAGCTGCAGATTCCCTCCTAACAGCAAGCTTTAGGATAGGGTACTGAATTGTAACTTACTTTCGCCTAATAATGCGATTTTGGCAAAGAGAGTATCTCCCGCAGGGAAGCTGCTACCATCAAATGTTTGCCCTCATTAGACTCCCCTCTGGAAGCGCTTTCACTGCAAGCTGCAGATTCCCTCCTAACAGCAAGCTTTAGGATAGGGTACTGAATTGTAACTTACTTTCGCCTAATAATGCGATTTTGGCAAAGAGAGTATCTCCCGCAGGGAAGCTGCTACCATCAAATGTTTGCCCTCATTAGACTCCCCTCTGGAAGCGCTTTCACTGCAAGCTGCAGATTCCCTCCTAACAGCAAGCTTTAGGATAGGGTACTGAATTGTAACTTACTTTCGCCTAATAATGCGATTTTGGCAAAGAGAGTATCTCCCGCAGGGAAGCTGCTACCATCAAATGTTTGCCCTCATTAGACTCCCCTCTGGAAGCGCTTTCACTGCAAGCTGCAGATTCCCTCCTAACAGCAAGCTTTAGGATAGGGTACTGAATTGTAACTTACTTTCGCCTAATAATGCGATTTTGGCAAAGAGTGTATCTCCCGCAGGGAAGCTGCTACCATCAAATGTTTGCCCTCATTAGACTCCCCTCTGGAAGCGCTTTCACTGCAAGCTGCAGATTCCCTCCTAACAGCAAGCTTTAGGATAGGGTACTGAATTGTAACTTACTTTCGCCTAATAATGCGATTTTGGCAAAGAGAGTATCTCCCGCAGGGAAGCTGCTACCATCAAATGTTTGCCCTCATTAGACTCCCCTCTGGAAGCGCTTTCACTGCAAGCTGCAGATTCCCTCCTAACAGCAAGCTTTAGGATAGGGTACTGAATTGTAACTTACTTTCGCCTAATAATGCGATTTTGGCAAAGAGAGTATCTCCCGCAGGGAAGCTGCTACCATCAAATGTTTGCCCTCATTAGACTCCCCTCTGGAAGCGCTTTCACGGCAAGCTGCAGATTCCCTCCCACAGCAAGCTTTAGGATAGGGTACTGAATTGTAACTTACTTTCGCCTAATAATGCGATTTTGGCAAAGAGAGTATCTCCCGCAGGGAAGCTGCTACCATCAAATGTTTGCCCTCATTAGACTCCCCTCTGGAAGCGCTTTCACGGCAAGCTGCAGATTCCCTCCTAACAGCAAGCTTTAGGATAGGGTACTGAATTGTAACTTACTTTCGCCTAATAATGCGATTTTGGCAAAGAGAGTATCTCCCGCAGGGAAGCTGCTACCATCAAATGTTTGCCCTCATTAGACTCCCCTCTGGAAGCGCTTTCACTGCAAGCTGCAGATTCCCTCCTAACAGCAAGATTTAGGATAGGGTACTGAATTGTAACTTACTTTCGCCTAATAATGCGATTTTGGCAAAGAGAGTATCTCCCGCAGGGAAGCTGCTACCATCAAATGTTTGCCCTCATTAGACTCCCCTCTGGAAGCGCTGTCACTGCAAGCTGCAGATTCCCTCCTAACAGCAAGCTTTAGCATAGGGTACTGAATTGTAACTTACTTTCGCCTAATAATGCGATTTTGGCAAAGAGAGTATCTCCCGCAGGGAAGCTGCTACCATCAAATGTTTGCCCTCATTAGACTCCCCTCTGGAAGCGCTTTCACTGCAAGCTGCAGATTCCCTCCTAACAGCAAGCTTTAGGATAGGGTACTGAATTGTAACTTACTTTCGCCTAATAATGCGATTTTGGCAAAGAGAGTATCTCCCGCAGGGAAGCTGCTACCATCAAATGTTTGCCCTCATTAGACTCCCCTCTGGAAGCGCTTTCACTGCAAGCTGCAGATTCCCTCCTAACAGCAAGCTTTAGGATAGGGTACTGAATTGTAACTTACTTTCGCCTAATAATGCGATTTTGGCAAAGAGAGTATCTCCCGCAGGGAAGCTGCTACCATCAAATGTTTGCCCTCATTAGACTCCCCTCTGGAAGCGCTTTCACGGCAAGCTGCAGATTCCCTCCCACAGCAAGCTTTAGGATAGGGTACTGAATTGTAACTTACTTTCGCCTAATAATGCGATTTTGGCAAAGAGAGTATCTCCCGCAGGGAAGCTGCTACCATCAAATGTTTGCCCTCATTAGACTCCCCTCTGGAAGCGCTGTCACTGCAAGCTGCAGATTCCCTCCTAACAGCAAGCTTTAGGATAGGGTACTGAATTGTAACTTACTTTCGCCTAATAATGCGATTTTGGCAAAGAGAGTATCTCCCGCAGGGAAGCTGCTACCATCAAATGTTTGCCCTCGTTAGACTCCCCTCTGGAAGCGCTGTCACTGCAAGCTGCAGATTCCCTCCTAACAGCAAGCTTTAGGATAGGGTACTGAATTGTAACTTACTTTCGCCTAATAATGCGATTTTGGCAAAGAGTGTATCTCCCGCAGGGAAGCTGCTACCATCAAATGTTTGCCCTCATTAGACTCCCCTCTGGAAGCGCTTTCACTGCAAGCTGCAGATTCCCTCCTAACAGCAAGCTTTAGGATAGGGTACTGAATTGTAACTTACTTTCGCCTAATAATGCGATTTTGGCAAAGAGAGTATCTCCCGCAGGGAAGCTGCTACCATCAAATGTTTGCCCTCATTAGACTCCCCTCTGGAAGCGCTTTCACGGCAAGCTGCAGATTCCCTCCTAACAGCAAGCTTTAGGATAGGGTACTGAATTGTAACTTACTTTCGCCTAATAATGCGATTTTGGCAATGAGAGTATCTCCCGCAGGGAAGCTGCTACCATCAAATGTTTGCCCTCATTAGACTCCCCTCTGGAAGCGCTTTCACTGCAAGCTGCAGATTCCCTCCTAACAGCAAGCTTTAGGATAGGGTACTGAATTGTAACTTACTTTCGCCTAATAATGCGATTTTGGCAAAGAGACTATCTCCCGCAGGGAAGCTGCTACCATCAAATGTTTGCCCTCATTAGACTCCCCTCTGGAAGCGCTTTCACGGCAAGCTGCAGATTCCCTCCTAACAGCAAGCTTTAGGATAGGGTACTGAATTGTAACTTACTTTCGCCTAATAATGCGATTTTGGCAAAGAGACTATCTCCCGCAGGGAAGCTGCTACCATCAAATGTTTGCCCTCATTAGACTCCCCTCTGGAAGCGCTGTCACTGCAAGCTGCAGATTCCCTCCTAACAGCAAGCTTTAGGACAGGGTACTGAATTGTAACTTACTTTCGCCTAATAATGCGATTTTGGCAAAGAGAGTATCTCCCGCAGGGAAGCTGCTACCATCAAATGTTTGCCCTCGTTAGACTCCCCTCTGGAAGCGCTTTCACGGCAAGCTGCAGATTCCCTCCTAAAAGCAAGCTTTAGGATAGGGTACTGAATTGTAACTTACTTTCGCCTAATAATGCGATTTTGGCAAAGAGAGTATCTCCCGCAGGGAAGCTGCTACCATCAAATGTTTGCCCTCATTAGACTCCCCTCTGGAAGCGCTTTCACGGCAAGCTGCAGATTCCCTCCTAACAGCAAGCTTTAGGATAGGGTACTGAATTGTAACTTACTTTCGCCTAATAATGCGATTTTGGCAAAGAGAGTATCTCCCGCAGGGAAGCTGCTACCATCAAATGTTTGCCCTCATTAGACTCCCCTCTGGAAGCGCTTTCACTGCAAGCTGCAGATTCCCTCCTAACAGCAAGCTTTAGGATAGGGTACTGAATTGTAACTTACTTTCGCCTAATAATGCGATTTTGGCAAAGAGAGTATCTCCCGCAGGGAAGCTGCTACCATCAAATGTTTGCCCTCATTAGACTCCCCTCTGGAAGCGCTGTCACTGCAAGCTGCAGATTCCCTCCTAACAGCAAGCTTTAGGATAGGGTACTGAATTGTAACTTACTTTCGCCTAATAATGCGATTTTGGCAAAGAGAGTATCTCCCGCAGGGAAGCTGCTACCATCAAATGTTTGCCCTCATTAGACTCCCTTCTGGAAGCGCTGTCACTGCAAGCTGCAGATTCCCTCCTAACAGCAAGCTTTAGGATAGGGTACTGAATTGTAACTTACTTTCGCCTAATAATGCGATTTTGGCAAAGAGAGTATCTCCCGCAGGGAAGCTGCTACCATCAAATGTTTGCCCTCATTAGACTCCCCTCTGGAAGCGCTTGCACGGCAAGCTGCAGATTCCCTCCTAACAGCAAGCTTTAGGATAGGATACTGAATTGTAACTTACTTTCGCCTAATAATGCGATTTTGGCAAAGAGAGTATCTCCCGCAGGGAAGCTGCTACCATCAAATGTTTGCCCTCATTACACTCCCCTCTGGAAGCGCTTTCACGGCAAGCTGCAGATTCCCTCCTAACAGCAAGCTTTAGGATAGGGTACTGAATTGTAACTTACTTTCGCCTAATAATGCGATTTTGGCAAAGAGAGTATCTCCCGCAGGGAAGCTGCTACCATCAAATGTTTGCCCTCATTAGACTCCCCTCTGGAAGCGCTTTCACTGCAAGCTGCAGATTCCCTCCTAACAGCAAGCTTTAGGATAGGGTACTGAATTGTAACTTACTTTCGCCTAATAATGCGATTTTGGCAAAGAGAGTATCTCCCGCAGGGAAGCTGCTACCATCAAATGTTTGCCCTCATTAGACTCCCCTCTGGAAGCGCTTTCACTGCAAGCTGCAGATTCCCTCCTAACAGCAAGCTTTAGGATAGGGTACTGAATTGTAACTTACTTTCGCCTAATAATGCGATTTTGGCAAAGAGAGTATCTCCCGCAGGGAAGCTGCTACCATCAAATGTTTGCCCTCATTAGACTCCCCTCTGGAAGCGCTTTCACTGCAAGCTGCAGATTCCCTCCTAACAGCAAGCTTTAGGATAGGGTACTGAATTGTAACTTACTTTCGCCTAATAATGCGATTTTGGCAAAGAGAGTATCTCCCGCAGGGAAGCTGCTACCATCAAATGTTTGCCCTCATTAGACTCCCCTCTGGAAGCGCTTTCACGGCAAGCTGCAGATTCCCTCCCACAGCAAGCTTTAGGATAGGGTACTGAATTGTAACTTACTTTCGCCTAATAATGCGATTTTGGCAAAGAGACTATCTCCCGCAGGGAAGCTGCTACCATCAAATGTTTGCCCTCATTAGACTCCCCTCTGGAAGCGCTTTCACTGCAAGCTGCAGATTCCCTCCTAACAGCAAGCTTTAGGATAGGGTACTGAATTGTAACTTACTTTCGCCTAATAATGCGATTTTGGCAAAGAGAGTATCTCCCGCAGGGAAGCTGCTACCATCAAATGTTTGCCCTCATTAGACTCCCCTCTGGAAGCGCTTTCACGGCAAGCTGCAGATTCCCTCCTAACAGCAAGCTTTAGGATAGGGTACTGAATTGTAACTTACTTTCGCCTAATAATGCGATTTTGGCAATGAGAGTATCTCCCGCAGGGAAGCTGCTACCATCAAATGTTTGCCCTCATTAGACTCCCCTCTGGAAGCGCTTTCACTGCAAGCTGCAGATTCCCTCCTAACAGCAAGCTTTAGGATAGGGTACTGAATTGTAACTTACTTTCGCCTAATAATGCGATTTTGGCAAAGAGACTATCTCCCGCAGGGAAGCTGCTACCATCAAATGTTTGCCCTCATTAGACTCCCCTCTGGAAGCGCTTTCACGGCAAGCTGCAGATTCCCTCCTAACAGCAAGCTTTAGGATAGGGTACTGAATTGTAACTTACTTTCGCCTAATAATGCGATTTTGGCAAAGAGACTATCTCCCGCAGGGAAGCTGCTACCATCAAATGTTTGCCCTCATTAGACTCCCCTCTGGAAGCGCTGTCACTGCAAGCTGCAGATTCCCTCCTAACAGCAAGCTTTAGGACAGGGTACTGAATTGTAACTTACTTTCGCCTAATAATGCGATTTTGGCAAAGAGAGTATCTCCCGCAGGGAAGCTGCTACCATCAAATGTTTGCCCTCGTTAGACTCCCCTCTGGAAGCGCTTTCACGGCAAGCTGCAGATTCCCTCCTAAAAGCAAGCTTTAGGATAGGGTACTGAATTGTAACTTACTTTCGCCTAATAATGCGATTTTGGCAAAGAGAGTATCTCCCGCAGGGAAGCTGCTACCATCAAATGTTTGCCCTCATTAGACTCCCCTCTGGAAGCGCTTTCACGGCAAGCTGCAGATTCCCTCCTAACAGCAAGCTTTAGGATAGGGTACTGAATTGTAACTTACTTTCGCCTAATAATGCGATTTTGGCAAAGAGAGTATCTCCCGCAGGGAAGCTGCTACCATCAAATGTTTGCCCTCATTAGACTCCCCTCTGGAAGCGCTTTCACTGCAAGCTGCAGATTCCCTCCTAACAGCAAGCTTTAGGATAGGGTACTGAATTGTAACTTACTTTCGCCTAATAATGCGATTTTGGCAAAGAGAGTATCTCCCGCAGGGAAGCTGCTACCATCAAATGTTTGCCCTCATTAGACTCCCCTCTGGAAGCGCTGTCACTGCAAGCTGCAGATTCCCTCCTAACAGCAAGCTTTAGGATAGGGTACTGAATTGTAACTTACTTTCGCCTAATAATGCGATTTTGGCAAAGAGAGTATCTCCCGCAGGGAAGCTGCTACCATCAAATGTTTGCCCTCATTAGACTCCCTTCTGGAAGCGCTGTCACTGCAAGCTGCAGATTCCCTCCTAACAGCAAGCTTTAGGATAGGGTACTGAATTGTAACTTACTTTCGCCTAATAATGCGATTTTGGCAAAGAGAGTATCTCCCGCAGGGAAGCTGCTACCATCAAATGTTTGCCCTCATTAGACTCCCCTCTGGAAGCGCTTGCACGGCAAGCTGCAGATTCCCTCCTAACAGCAAGCTTTAGGATAGGATACTGAATTGTAACTTACTTTCGCCTAATAATGCGATTTTGGCAAAGAGAGTATCTCCCGCAGGGAAGCTGCTACCATCAAATGTTTGCCCTCATTACACTCCCCTCTGGAAGCGCTTTCACGGCAAGCTGCAGATTCCCTCCTAACAGCAAGCTTTAGGATAGGGTACTGAATTGTAACTTACTTTCGCCTAATAATGCGATTTTGGCAAAGAGAGTATCTCCCGCAGGGAAGCTGCTACCATCAAATGTTTGCCCTCATTAGACTCCCCTCTGGAAGCGCTTTCACTGCAAGCTGCAGATTCCCTCCTAACAGCAAGCTTTAGGATAGGGTACTGAATTGTAACTTACTTTCGCCTAATAATGCGATTTTGGCAAAGAGAGTATCTCCCGCAGGGAAGCTGCTACCATCAAATGTTTGCCCTCATTAGACTCCCCTCTGGAAGCGCTTTCACTGCAAGCTGCAGATTCCCTCCTAACAGCAAGCTTTAGGATAGGGTACTGAATTGTAACTTACTTTCGCCTAATAATGCGATTTTGGCAAAGAGAGTATCTCCCGCAGGGAAGCTGCTACCATCAAATGTTTGCCCTCATTAGACTGCCCTCTGGAAGCGCTTTCACTGCAAGCTGCAGATTCCCTCCTAACAGCAAGCTTTAGGATAGGGTACTGAATTGTAACTTACTTTCGCCTAATAATGCGATTTTGGCAAAGAGAGTATCTCCCGCAGGGAAGCTGCTACCATCAAATGTTTGCCCTCATTAGACTCCCCTCTGGAAGCGCTTTCACTGCAAGCTGCAGATTCCCTCCTAACAGCAAGCTTTAGGATAGGGTACTGAATTGTAACTTACTTTCGCTTAATAAGGCGATTTTGGCAAAGAGAGTATCTCCCGCAGGGAAGCTGCTACCATCAAATGTTTGCCCTCATTAGACTCCCCTCTGGAAGCGCTTTCACTGCAAGCTGCAGATTCCCTCCTAACAGCAAGCTTTAGAATAGGGTACTGAATTGTAACTTACTTTCGCCTAATAATGCGATTTTGGCAAAGAGACTATCTCCCGCAGGGAAGCTGCTACCATCAAATGTTTGCCCTCATTAGACTCCCCTCTGGAAGCGCTTTCACTGCAAGCTGCAGATTCCCTCCTAACAGCAAGCTTTAGGATAGGGTACTGAATTGTAACTTACTTTCGCCTAATAATGCGATTTTGGCAAAGAGAGTATCTCCCGCAGGGAAGCTGCTACCATCAAATGTTTTCCTTCATTAGACTCCCCTCTGGAAGCGCTTTCACGGCAAGCTGCAGATTCCCTCCTAACAGCAAGCTTTAGGATAGGGTACGGAATT
Source organism: Phaenicophaeus curvirostris (assembly GCF_032191515.1). Lineage (NCBI taxonomy): Eukaryota > Metazoa > Chordata > Aves > Cuculiformes > Cuculidae > Phaenicophaeus > Phaenicophaeus curvirostris. Next base: position 40,434 of record NW_027207039.1, on the reverse strand, counting down.
GTAACTTACTTTCGCCTAATAATGCGATTTTGGCAAAGAGAGTATCTCCCGCAGGGAAGCTGCTACCATCAAATGTTTGCCCTCATTAGACTCCCCTCTGGAAGCGCTTTCACGGCAAGCTGCAGATTCCCTCCTAACAGCAAGCTTTAGGATAGGGTACTGAATTGTAACTTACTTTCGCCTAATAATGCGATTTTGGCAAAGAGACTATCTCCCGCAGGGAAGCTGCTACCATCAAATGTTCGCCCTCATTAGACTCCCCTCTGGAAGCGCTTTCACGGCAAGCTGCAGATTCCCTCCTAACAGCAAGCTTTAGGATAGGGTACTGAATTGTAACTTACTTTCGCCTAATAATGCGATTTTGGCAAAGAGAGTATCTCCCGCAGGGAAGCTGCTACCATCAAATGTTTGCCCTCATTAGACTGCCCTCTGGAAGCTCTTTCACGGCAAGCTGCAGATTCCCTCCTAACAGCAAGCTTTAGGATAGGGTACTGAATTGTAACTTACTTTCGCCTAATAATGCGATTTTGGCAAAGAGAGTATCTCCCGCAGGGAAGCTGCTACCATCAAATGTTTGCCCTCATTAGACTCCCCTCTGGAAGCGCTGTCACTGCAAGCTGCAGATTCCCTCCTAACAGCAAGCTTTAGGATAGGGTACTGAATTGTAACTTACTTTCGCCTAATAATGCGATTTTGGCAAAGAGACTATCTCCCGCAGGGAAGCTGCTACCATCAAATGTTTGCCCTCATTAGACTCCCCTCTGGAAGCGCTTGCACGGCAAGCTGCAGATTCCCTCCTAACAGCAAGCTTTAGGATAGGATACTGAATTGTAACTTACTTTCGCCTAATAATGCGATTTTGGCAAAGAGAGTATCTCCCGCAGGGAAGCTGCTACCATCAAATGTTTGCCCTCATTACACTCCCCTCTGGAAGCGCTTTCACGGCAAGCTGCAGATTCCCTCCTAACAGCAAGCTTTAGGATAGGGTACTGAATTGTAACTTACTTTCGCCTAATAATGCGATTTTGGCAAAGAGAGTATCTCCCGCAGGGAAGCTGCTACCATCAAATGTTTGCCCTCATTAGACTCCCCTCTGGAAGCGCTTTCACTGCAAGCTGCAGATTCCCTCCTAACTGCAAGCTTTAGGATAGGGTACTGAATTGTAACTTACTTTCGCCTAATAATGCGATTTTGGCAAAGAGAGTATCTCCCGCAGGGAAGCTGCTACCATCAAATGTTTGCCCTCATTAGACTCCCCTCTGGAAGCGCTTTCACTGCAAGCTGCAGATTCCCTCCTAACAGCAAGCTTTAGGATAGGGTACTGAATTGTAACTTACTTTCGCCTAATAATGCGATTTTGGCAAAGAGAGTATCTCCCGCAGGGAAGCTGCTACCATCAAATGTTTGCCCTCATTAGACTCCCCTCTGGAAGCGCTTTCACTGCAAGCTGCAGATTCCCTCCTAACAGCAAGCTTTAGGATAGGGTACTGAATTGTAACTTACTTTCGCCTAATAATGCGATTTTGGCAAAGAGACTATCTCCCGCAGGGAAGCCGCTACCATCAAATGTTTGCCCTCATTAGACTGCCCTCTGGAAGCGCTTTCACTGCAAGCTGCAGATTCCCTCCTAACAGCAAGCTTTAGGATAGGGTACTGAATTGTAACTTACTTTCGCCTAATAATGCGATTTTGGCAAAGAGAGTATCTCCCGCAGGGAAGCTGCTACCATCAAATGTTTGCCCTCATTAGACTCCCCTCTGGAAGCGCTTTCACTGCAAGCTGCAGATTCCCTCCTAACAGCAAGCTTTAGGATAGGGTACTGAATTGTAACTTACTTTCGCCTAATAAGGCGATTTTGGCAAAGAGACTATCTCCCGCAGGGAAGCTGCTACCATCAAATGTTTGCCCTCATTAGACTCCCCTCTGGAAGCGCTTTCACGGCAAGCTGCAGATTCCCTCCTAACAGCAAGCTTTAGGATAGGGTACTGAATTGTAACTTACTTTCGCCTAATAATGCGATTTTGGCAAAGAGAGTATCTCCCGCAGGGAAGCTGCTACCATCAAATGTTTGCCCTCATTAGACTCCCCTCTGGAAGCGCTTTCACTGCAAGCTGCAGATTCCCTCCTAACAGCAAGCTTTAGGATAGGGTACGGAATTGTAACTTACTTTCGCCTAATAATGCGATTTTGGCAAAGAGACTATCTCCCGCAGGGAAGCTGCTACCATCAAATGTTTGCCCTCATTAGACTCCCCTCTGGAAGCGCTTTCACGGCAAGCTGCAGATTCCCTCCTAACAGCAAGCTTTAGGATAGGGTACTGAATTGTAACTTACTTTCGCCTAATAATGCGATTTTGGCAAAGAGACTATCTCCCGCAGGGAAGCTGCTACCATCAAATGTTCGCCCTCATTAGACTCCCCTCTGGAAGCGCTTTCACGGCAAGCTGCAGATTCCCTCCTAACAGCAAGCTTTAGGATAGGGTACTGAATTGTAACTTACTTTCGCCTAATAATGCGATTTTGGCAAAGAGAGTATCTCCCGCAGGGAAGCTGCTACCATCAAATGTTTGCCCTCATTAGACTGCCCTCTGGAAGCGCTGTCACTGCAAGCTGCAGATTCCCTCCTAACAGCAAGCTTTAGGATAGGGTACTGAATTGTAACTTACTTTCGCCTAATAATGCGATTTTGGCAAAGAGAGTATCTCCCGCAGGGAAGCTGCTACCATCAAATGTTTGCCCTCATTGGACTCCCCTCTGGAAGCGCTTGCACGGCAAGCTGCAGATTCCCTCCTAACAGCAAGCTTTAGGATAGGGTACTGAATTGTAACTTACTTTCGCCTAATAATGCGATTTTGGCAAAGAGAGTATCTCCCGCAGGGAAGCTGCTACCATCAAATGTTTGCCCTCGTTAGACTCCCCTCTGGAAGCGCTTGCACGGCAAGCTGCAGATTCCCTCCTAACAGCAAGCTTTAGGATAGGGTACTGAATTGTAACTTACTTTCGCCTAATAATGCGATTTTGGCAAAGAGAGTATCTCCCGCAGGGAAGCTGCTACCATCAAATGTTTGCCCTCGTTAGACTCCCCTCTGGAAGCGCTTTCACTGCAAGCTGCAGATTCCCTCCTAACAGCAAGCTTTAGGATAGGGTACTGAATTGTAACTTACTTTCGCCTAATAAAGCGATTTTGGCAAAGAGAGTATCTCCCGCAGGGAAGCTGCTACCATCAAATGTTTGCCCTCATTAGACTCCCCTCTGGAAGCGCTTTCACGGCAAGCTGCAGATTCCCTCCTAACAGCAAGCTTTAGGATAGGGTACTGAATTGTAACTTACTTTCGCCTAATAATGCGATTTTGGCAAAGAGAGTATCTCCCGCAGGGAAGCTGCTACCATCAAATGTTTGCCCTCATTAGACTCCCCTCTGGAAGCGCTTTCACTGCAAGCTGCAGATTCCCTCCTAACAGCAAGCTTTAGGATAGGGTACTGAATTGTAACTTACTTTCGCCTAATAATGCGATTTTGGCAAAGAGAGTATCTCCCGCAGGGAAGCTGCTACCATCAAATGTTTGCCCTCATTAGACTCCCCTCTGGAAGCGCTTTCACGGCAAGCTGCAGATTCCCTCCTAACAGCAAGCTTTAGGATAGGGTACTGAATTGTAACTTACTTTCGCCTAATAATGCGATTTTGGCAAAGAGACTATCTCCCGCAGGGAAGCTGCTACCATCAAATGTTTGCCCTCATTAGACTCCCCTCTGGAAGCGCTTGCACGGCAAGCTGCAGATTCCCTCCTAACAGCAAGCTTTAGGATAGGGTACTGAATTGTAACTTACTTTCGCCTAATAATGCGATTTTGGCAAAGAGAGTATCTCCCGCAGGGAAGCTGCTACCATCAAATGTTTGCCCTCATTAGACTCCCCTCTGGAAGCGCTTTCACAGCAAGCTGCAGATTCCCTCCTAACAGCAAGCTTTAGGATAGGGTACTGAATTGTAACTTACTTTCGCCTAATAATGCGATTTTGGCAAAGAGAGTATCTCCCGCAGGGAAGCTGCTACCATCAAATGTTTGTCCTCATTAGACTCCCCTCTGGAAGCGCTGTCACTGCAAGCTGCAGATTCCCTCCTAACAGCAAGCTTTAGGATAGCGTAGTGAATTGTAACTTACTTTCGCCTAATAATGCGATTTTGTCAAAGAGAGTATCTCCCGCAGGGAAGCTGCTACCATCAAATGTTTGCCCTCATTAGACTCCCCTCTGGAAGCGCTTTCACGGCAAGCTGCAGATTCCCTCCTAACAGCAAGCTTTAGGATAGGGTACTGAATTGTAACTTACTTTCGCCTAATAATGCGATTTTGGCAAAGAGAGTATCTCCCGCAGGGAAGCTGCTACCATCAAATGTTTGCCCTCATTGGACTCCCCTCTGGAAGCGCTTGCACGGCAAGCTGCAGATTCCCTCCTAACAGCAAGCTTTAGGATAGGGTACTGAATTGTAACTTACTTTCGCCTAATAATGCGATTTTGGCAAAGAGAGTATCTCCCGCAGGGAAGCTGCTACCATCAAATGTTTGCCCTCGTTAGACTCCCCTCTGGAAGCGCTTGCACGGCAAGCTGCAGATTCCCTCCTAACAGCAAGCTTTAGGATAGGGTACTGAATTGTAACTTACTTTCGCCTAATAATGCGATTTTGGCAAAGAGAGTATCTCCCGCAGGGAAGCTGCTACCATCAAATGTTTGCCCTCGTTAGACTCCCCTCTGGAAGCGCTTTCACTGCAAGCTGCAGATTCCCTCCTAACAGCAAGCTTTAGGATAGGGTACTGAATTGTAACTTACTTTCGCCTAATAAAGCGATTTTGGCAAAGAGAGTATCTCCCGCAGGGAAGCTGCTACCATCAAATGTTTGCCCTCATTAGACTCCCCTCTGGAAGCGCTTTCACGGCAAGCTGCAGATTCCCTCCTAACAGCAAGCTTTAGGATAGGGTACTGAATTGTAACTTACTTTCGCCTAATAATGCGATTTTGGCAAAGAGAGTATCTCCCGCAGGGAAGCTGCTACCATCAAATGTTTGCCCTCATTAGACTCCCCTCTGGAAGCGCTTTCACTGCAAGCTGCAGATTCCCTCCTAACAGCAAGCTTTAGGATAGGGTACTGAATTGTAACTTACTTTCGCCTAATAATGCGATTTTGGCAAAGAGAGTATCTCCCGCAGGGAAGCTGCTACCATCAAATGTTTGCCCTCATTAGACTCCCCTCTGGAAGCGCTTTCACGGCAAGCTGCAGATTCCCTCCTAACAGCAAGCTTTAGGATAGGGTACTGAATTGTAACTTACTTTCGCCTAATAATGCGATTTTGGCAAAGAGACTATCTCCCGCAGGGAAGCTGCTACCATCAAATGTTTTCCCTCATTAGACTCCCCTCTGGAAGCGCTTGCACGGCAAGCTGCAGATTCCCTCCTAACAGCAAGCTTTAGGATAGGGTACTGAATTGTAACTTACTTTCGCCTAATAATGCGATTTTGGCAAAGAGAGTATCTCCCGCAGGGAAGCTGCTACCATCAAATGTTTGCCCTCATTAGACTCCCCTCTGGAAGCGCTTTCACAGCAAGCTGCAGATTCCCTCCTAACAGCAAGCTTTAGGATAGGGTACTGAATTGTAACTTACTTTCGCCTAATAATGCGATTTTGGCAAAGAGAGTATCTCCCGCAGGGAAGCTGCTACCATCAAATGTTTGTCCTCATTAGACTCCCCTCTGGAAGCGCTGTCACTGCAAGCTGCAGATTCCCTCCTAACAGCAAGCTTTAGGATAGCGTACTGAATTGTAACTTACTTTCGCCTAATAATGCGATTTTGGCAAAGAGAGTATCTCCCGCAGGGAAGCTGCTACCATCAAATGTTTGCCCTCATTAGACTCCCCTCTGGAAGCGCTTTCACGGCAAGCTGCAGATTCCCTCCTAACAGCAAGCTTTAGGATAGGGTACTGAATTGTAACTTACTTTCGCCTAATAATGCGATTTTGGCAAAGAGAGTATCTCCCGCAGGGAAGCTGCTACCATCAAATGTTTGCCCTCATTAGACTCCCCTCTGGAAGCGCTTTCACTGCAAGCTGCAGATTCCCTCCTAACAGCAAGCTTTAGGATAGGGTACTGAATTGTAACTTACTTTCGCCTAATAATGCGATTTTGGCAAAGAGAGTATCTCCCGCAGGGAAGCTGCTACCATCAAATGTTTGCCCTCATTAGACTGCCCTCTGGAAGCGCTTTCACGGCAAGCTGCAGATTCCCTCCTAACAGCAAGCTTTAGGATAGGGTACTGAATTGTAACTTACTTTCGCCTAATAATGCGATTTTGGCAAAGAGAGTATCTCCCACAGGGAAGCTGCTACCATCAAATGTTTGCCCTCATTAGACTCCCCTCTGGAAGCGCTGTCACTGCTGCTGCAGATTCCCTCCTAACAGCAAGCTTTAGGATAGGGTACTGAATTGTAACTTACTTTCGCCTAATAAAGCGATTTTGGCAAAGAGAGTATCTCCCGCAGAGAAGCTGCTACCATCAAATGTTTGCCCTCATTAGACTCCCCTCTGGAAGCGCTTTCACGGCAAGCTGCAGATTCCCTCCTAACAGCAAGCTTTAGGATAGGGTACTGAATTGTAACTTACTTTCGCCTAATAATGCGATTTTGGCAAAGAGAGTATCTCCCGCAGGGAAGCTGCTACCATCAAATGTTTGCCCTCATTAGACTCCCCTCTGGAAGCGCTTTCACTGCAAGCTACAGATTCCCTCCTAACAGCAAGCTTTAGGATAGGGTACTGAATTGTAACTTACTTTCGCCTAATAATGCGATTTTGGCAAAGAGAGTATCTCCCGCAGGGAAGCTGCTACCATCAAATGTTTGCCCTCGTTAGACTCCCCTCTGGAAGCGCTTTCACTGCAAGCTGCAGATTCCCTCCTAACAGCAAGCTTTAGGATAGGGTACTGAATTGTAACTTACTTTCGCCTAATAATGCGATTTTGGCAAAGAGAGTATCTCCCGCAGGGAAGCTGCTACCATCAAATGTTTGCCCTCATTAGACTCCCCTCTGGAAGCGCTTTCACGGCAAGCTGCAGATTCCCTCCTAACAGCAAGCTTTAGGATAGGGTACTGAATTGTAACTTACTTTCGCCTAATAATGCGATTTTGGCAAAGAGAGTATCTCCCGCAGGGAAGCTGCTACCATCAAATGTTTGCCCTCATTAGACTCCCCTCTGGAAGCGCTTTCACGGCAAGCTGCAGATTCCCTCCTAACAGCAAGCTTTAGGATAGGGTACTGAATTGTAACTTACTTTCGCCTAATAATGCGATTTTGGCAAAGAGAGTATCTCCCGCAGGGAAGCTGCTACCATCAAATGTTTGCCCTCATTAGACTCCCCTCTGGAAGCGCTTTCACGGCAAGCTGCAGATTCCCTCCTAACAGCAAGCTTTAGGATAGGGTACTGAATTGTAACTTACTTTCGCCTAATAATGCGATTTTGGCAAAGAGAGTATCTCCCGCAGGGAAGCTGCTACCATCAAATGTTTGCCCTCATTAGACTCCCCTCTGGAAGCGCTTTCACTGCAAGCTGCAGATTCCCTCCTAACAGCAAGGTTTAGGATAGGGTACTGAATTGTAACTTACTTTCGCCTAATAATGCGATTTTGGCAAAGAGAGTATGTCCCGCAGGGAAGCTGCTACCATCAAATGTTTGCCCTCATTAGACTCCCCTCTGGAAGCGCTGTCACTGCAAGCTGCAGATTCCCTCCTAACAGCAAGCTTTAGGATAGGGTACTGAATTGTAACTTACTTTCGCCTAATAATGCGATTTTGGCAAAGAGAGTATCTCCCGCAGGGAAGCTGCTACCATCAAATGTTTGCCCTCATTAGACTCCCCTCTGGAAGCGCTGTCACTGCAAGCTGCAGATTCCCTCCTAACAGCAAGCTTTAGGATAGGGTACTGAATTGTAACTTACTTTCGCCTAATAATGCGATTTGGCAAAGAGAGTATCTCCCGCAGGGAAGCTGCTACCATCAAATGTTTGCCCTCATTAGACTCCCCTCTGGAAGCGCTTGCACGGCAAGCTGCAGATTCCCTCCTAACAGCAAGCTTTAGGATAGGATACTGAATTGTAACTTACTTTCGCCTAATAATGCGATTTTGGCAAAGAGAGTATCTCCCGCAGGGAAGCTGCTACCATCAAATGTTTGCCCTCATTAGACTCCCCTCTGGAAGCGCTTTCACTGCAAGCTGCAGATTCCCTCCTAACAGCAAGCTTTAGGATAGGGTACTGAATTGTAACTTACTTTCGCCTAATAATGCGATTTTGGCAAAGAGAGTATCTCCCGCAGGGAAGCTGCTACCATCAAATGATTGCCCTCATTAGACTCCCCTCTGGAAGCGCTTTCACTGCAAGCTGCATATTCCCTCCTAACAGCAAGCTTTAGGATAGGGTACTGAATTGTAACTTACTTTCGCCTAATAATGCGATTTTGGCAAAGAGACTATCTCCCGCAGGGAAGCTGCTACCATCAAATGTTTGCCCTCATTAGACTCCCCTCTGGAAGCGCTTTCACTGCAAGCTGCAGATTCCCTCCTAACAGCAAGCTTTAGGATAGGGTACTGAATTGTAACTTACTTTCGCCTAATAATGCGATTTTGGCAAAGAGAGTATCTCCCGCAGGGAAGCTGCTACCATCAAATGTTTGCCCTCATTAGACTCCCCTCTGGAAGCGCTTTCACTGCAAGCTGCAGATTCCCTCCTAACAGCAAGCTTTAGGATAGGGTACTGAATTGTAACTTACTTTCGCCTAATAATGCGATTTTGGCAAAGAGAGTATCTCCCGCAGGGAAGCTGCTACCATCAAATGTTTGCCCTCATTAGACTCCCCTCTGGAAGCGCTTTCACGGCAAGCTGCAGATTCCCTCCTAACAGCAAGCTTTAGGATAGGGTACTGAATTGTAACTTACTTTCGCCTAATAATGCGATTTTGGCAAAGAGAGTATCTCCCGCAGGGAAGCTGCTACCATCAAATGTTTGCCCTCATTAGACTCCCCTCTGGAAGCGCTTTCACGGCAAGCTGCAGATTCCCTCCTAACAGCAAGCTTTAGGATAGGGTACTGAATTGTAACTTACTTTCGCCTAATAATGCGATTTTGGCAAAGAGAGTATCTCCCGCAGGGAAGCTGCTACCATCAAATGTTTGCCCTCATTAGACTCCCCTCTGGAAGCGCTTTCACGGCAAGCTGCAGATTCCCTCCTAACAGCAAGCTTTAGGATAGGGTACTGAATTGTAACTTACTTTCGCCTAATAATGCGATTTTGGCAAAGAGACTATCTCCCGCAGGGAAGCTGCTACCATCAAATGTTTGCCCTCATTAGACTCCCCTCTGGAAGCGCTTTCACTGCAAGCTGCAGATTCCCTCCTAACAGCAAGCTTTAGGATAGGGTACTGAATTGTAACTTACTTTCGCCTAATAATGCGATTTTGGCAAAGAGAGTATCTCCCGCAGGGAAGCTGCTACCATCAAATGTTTGTCCTCATTAGACTCCCCTCTGGAAGCGCTGTCACTGCAAGCTGCAGATTCCCTCCTAACAGCAAGCTTTAGGATAGGGTACTGAATTGTAACTTACTTTCGCCTAATAATGCGATTTTGGCAAAGAGAGTATCTCCCGCAGGGAAGCTGCTACCATCAAATGTTTGCCCTCATTAGACTCCCCTCTGGAAGCGCTTTCACGGCAAGCTGCAGATTCCCTCCTAACAGCAAGCTTTAGGATAGGGTACTGAATTGTAACTTACTTTCGCCTAATAATGCGATTTTGGCAAAGAGAGTATCTCCCGCAGGGAAGCTGCTACCATCAAATGTTTGCCCTCATTAGACTCCCCTCTGGAAGCGCTTTCACTGCAAGCTGCAGATTCCCTCCTAACAGCAAGCTTTAGGATAGGGTACTGAATTGTAACTTACTTTCGCCTAATAATGCGATTTTGGCAAAGAGAGTATCTCCCGCAGGGAAGCTGCTACCATCAAATGTTTGCCCTCATTAGACTCCCCTCTGGAAGCGCTTTCACGGCAAGCTGCAGATTCCCTCCTAACAGCAAGCTTTAGGATAGGGTACTGAATTGTAACTTACTTTCGCCTAATAATGCGATTTTGGCAAAGAGACTATCTCCCACAGGGAAGCTGCTACCATCAAATGTTTGCCCTCATTAGACTCCCCTCTGGAAGCGCTGTCACTGCTGCTGCAGATTCCCTCCTAACAGCAAGCTTTAGGATAGGGTACTGAATTGTAACTTACTTTCGCCTAATAAAGCGATTTTGGCAAAGAGAGTATCTCCCGCAGGGAAGCTGCTACCATCAAATGTTTGCCCTCATTAGACTCCCCTCTGGAAGCGCTTTCACGGCAAGCTGCAGATTCCCTCCTAACAGCAAGCTTTAGGATAGGGTACTGAATTGTAACTTACTTTCGCCTAATAATGCGATTTTGGCAAAGAGAGTATCTCCCGCAGGGAAGCTGCTACCATCAAATGTTTGCCCTCATTAGACTCCCCTCTGGAAGCGCTTTCACTGCAAGCTACAGATTCCCTCCTAACAGCAAGCTTTAGGATAGGGTACTGAATTGTAACTTACTTTCGCTTAATAATGCGATTTTGGCAAAGAGAGTATCTCCCGCAGGGAAGCTGCTACCATCAAATGTTTGCCCTCGTTAGACTCCCCTCTGGAAGCGCTTTCACTGCAAGCTGCAGATTCCCTCCTAACAGCAAGCTTTAGGATAGGGTACTGAATTGTAACTTACTTTCGCCTAATAATGCGATTTTGGCAAAGAGAGTATCTCCCGCAGGGAAGCTGCTACCATCAAATGTTTGCCCTCATTAGACTCCCCTCTGGAAGCGCTTTCACGGCAAGCTGCAGATTCCCTCCTAACAGCAAGCTTTAGGATAGGGTACTGAATTGTAACTTACTTTCGCCTAATAATGCGATTTTGGCAAAGAGACTATCTCCCGCAGGGAAGCTGCTACCATCAAATGTTTGCCCTCATTAGACTCCCCTCTGGAAGCGCTTTCACGGCAAGCTGCAGATTCCCTCCTAACAGCAAGCTTTAGGATAGGGTACTGAATTGTAACTTACTTTCGCCTAATAATGCGATTTTGGCAAAGAGAGTATCTCCCGCAGGGAAGCTGCTACCATCAAATGTTTGCCCTCATTAGACTCCCCTCTGGAAGCGCTTTCACTGCAAGCTGCAGATTCCCTCCTAACAGCAAGCTTTAGGATAGGGTACTGAATTGTAACTTACTTTCGCCTAATAATGCGATTTTGGCAAAGAGAGTATCTCCCGCAGGGAAGCTGCTACCATCAAATGTTTGCCCTCATTAGACTCCCCTCTGGAAGCGCTTTCACTGCAAGCTGCAGATTCCCTCCTAACAGCAAGCTTTAGGATAGGGTACTGAATTGTAACTTACTTTCGCCTAATAATGCGATTTTGGCAAAGAGAGTATCTCCCGCAGGGAAGCTGCTACCATCAAATGTTTGCCCTCATTAGACTCCCCTCTGGAAGCGCTGTCACTGCAAGCTGCAGATTCCCTCCTAACAGCAAGCTTTAGGATAGGGTACTGAATTGTAACTTACTTTCGCCTAATAATGCGATTTTGGCAAAGAGAGTATCTCCCGCAGGGAAGCTGCTACCATCAAATGTTTGCCCTCATTAGACTCCCCTCTGGAAGCGCTGTCACTGCAAGCTGCAGATTCCCTCCTAACAGCAAGCTTTAGGATAGGGTACTGAATTGTAACTTACTTTCGCCTAATAATGCGATTTTGGCAAAGAGAGTATCTCCCGCAGGGAAGCTGCTACCATCAAATGTTTGCCCTCATTAGACTCCCCTCTGGAAGCGCTTTCACGGCAAGCTGCAGATTCCCTCCTAACAGCAAGCTTTAGGATAGGGTACTGAATTGTAACTTACTTTCGCCTAATAATGCGATTTTGGCAAAGAGAGTATCTCCCGCAGGGAAGCTGCTACCATCAAATGTTTGCCCTCATTAGACTCCCCTCTGGAAGCGCTTTCACTGCAAGCTGCAGATTCCCTCCTAACAGCAAGCTTTAGGATAGGGTACTGAATTGTAACTTACTTTCGCCTAATAATGCGATTTTGGCAAAGAGAGTATCTCCCGCAGGGAAGCTGCTACCATCAAATGTTTGCCCTCATTAGACTGCCCTCTGGAAGCGCTTTCACGGCAAGCTGCAGATTCCCTCCTAACAGCAAGCTTTAGGATAGGGTACTGAATTGTAACTTACTTTCGCCTAATAATGCGATTTTGGCAAAGAGAGTATCTCCCACAGGGAAGCTGCTACCATCAAATGTTTGCCCTCATTAGACTCCCCTCTGGAAGCGCTGTCACTGCTGCTGCAGATTCCCTCCTAACAGCAAGCTTTAGGATAGGGTACTGAATTGTAACTTACTTTCGCCTAATAAAGCGATTTTGGCAAAGAGAGTATCTCCCGCAGAGAAGCTGCTACCATCAAATGTTTGCCCTCATTAGACTCCCCTCTGGAAGCGCTTTCACGGCAAGCTGCAGATTCCCTCCTAACAGCAAGCTTTAGGATAGGGTACTGAATTGTAACTTACTTTCGCCTAATAATGCGATTTTGGCAAAGAGAGTATCTCCCGCAGGGAAGCTGCTACCATCAAATGTTTGCCCTCATTAGACTCCCCTCTGGAAGCGCTTTCACTGCAAGCTACAGATTCCCTCCTAACAGCAAGCTTTAGGATAGGGTACTGAATTGTAACTTACTTTCGCCTAATAATGCGATTTTGGCAAAGAGAGTATCTCCCGCAGGGAAGCTGCTACCATCAAATGTTTGCCCTCGTTAGACTCCCCTCTGGAAGCGCTTTCACTGCAAGCTGCAGATTCCCTCCTAACAGCAAGCTTTAGGATAGGGTACTGAATTGTAACTTACTTTCGCCTAATAATGCGATTTTGGCAAAGAGAGTATCTCCCGCAGGGAAGCTGCTACCATCAAATGTTTGCCCTCATTAGACTCCCCTCTGGAAGCGCTTTCACGGCAAGCTGCAGATTCCCTCCTAACAGCAAGCTTTAGGATAGGGTACTGAATTGTAACTTACTTTCGCCTAATAATGCGATTTTGGCAAAGAGAGTATCTCCCGCAGGGAAGCTGCTACCATCAAATGTTTGCCCTCATTAGACTCCCCTCTGGAAGCGCTTTCACGGCAAGCTGCAGATTCCCTCCTAACAGCAAGCTTTAGGATAGGGTACTGAATTGTAACTTACTTTCGCCTAATAATGCGATTTTGGCAAAGAGAGTATCTCCCGCAGGGAAGCTGCTACCATCAAATGTTTGCCCTCATTAGACTCCCCTCTGGAAGCGCTTTCACGGCAAGCTGCAGATTCCCTCCTAACAGCAAGCTTTAGGATAGGGTACTGAATTGTAACTTACTTTCGCCTAATAATGCGATTTTGGCAAAGAGAGTATCTCCCGCAGGGAAGCTGCTACCATCAAATGTTTGCCCTCATTAGACTCCCCTCTGGAAGCGCTTTCACTGCAAGCTGCAGATTCCCTCCTAACAGCAAGCTTTAGGATAGGGTACTGAATTGTAACTTACTTTCGCCTAATAATGCGATTTTGGCAAAGAGAGTATCTCCCGCAGGGAAGCTGCTACCATCAAATGTTTGCCCTCATTAGACTCCCCTCTGGAAGCGCTGTCACTGCAAGCTGCAGATTCCCTCCTAACAGCAAGCTTTAGGATAGGGTACTGAATTGTAACTTACTTTCGCCTAATAATGCGATTTTGGCAAAGAGAGTATCTCCCGCAGGGAAGCTGCTACCATCAAATGTTTGCCCTCATTAGACTCCCCTCTGGAAGCGCTGTCACTGCAAGCTGCAGATTCCCTCCTAACAGCAAGCTTTAGGATAGGGTACTGAATTGTAACTTACTTTCGCCTAATAATGCGATTTGGCAAAGAGAGTATCTCCCGCAGGGAAGCTGCTACCATCAAATGTTTGCCCTCATTAGACTCCCCTCTGGAAGCGCTTGCACGGCAAGCTGCAGATTCCCTCCTAACAGCAAGCTTTAGGATAGGATACTGAATTGTAACTTACTTTCGCCTAATAATGCGATTTTGGCAAAGAGAGTATCTCCCGCAGGGAAGCTGCTACCATCAAATGTTTGCCCTCATTAGACTCCCCTCTGGAAGCGCTTTCACTGCAAGCTGCAGATTCCCTCCTAACAGCAAGCTTTAGGATAGGGTACTGAATTGTAACTTACTTTCGCCTAATAATGCGATTTTGGCAAAGAGAGTATCTCCCGCAGGGAAGCTGCTACCATCAAATGATTGCCCTCATTAGACTCCCCTCTGGAAGCGCTTTCACTGCAAGCTGCAGATTCCCTCCTAACAGCAAGCTTTAGGATAGGGTACTGAATTGTAACTTACTTTCGCCTAATAATGCGATTTTGGCAAAGAGACTATCTCCCGCAGGGAAGCTGCTACCATCAAATGTTTGCGCTCATTAGACTCCCCTCTGGAAGCGCTTTCACTGCAAGCTGCAGATTCCCTCCTAACAGCAAGCTTTAGGATAGGGTACTGAATTGTAACTTACTTTCGCCTAATAATGCGATTTTGGCAAAGAGACTATCTCCCGCAGGGAAGCTGCTACCATCAAATGTTTGCCCTCATTAGACTCCCCTCTGGAAGCGCTTTCACCGCAAGCTGCAGATTCCCTCCTAACAGCAAGCTTTAGGATAGGGTACTGAATTGTAACTTACTTTCGCCTAATAATGCGATTTTGGCAAAGAGAGTATCTCCCGCAGGGAAGCTGCTACCATCAAATGTTTGCCCTCATTAGACTCCCCTCTGGAAGCGCTTTCACGGCAAGCTGCAGATTCCCTCCTAACAGCAAGCTTTAGGATAGGGTACTGAATTGTAACTTACTTTCGCCTAATAATGCGATTTTGGCAAAGAGACTATCTCCCACAGGGAAGCTGCTACCATCAAATGTTTGCCCTCATTAGACTCCCCTCTGGAAGCGCTGTCACTGCTGCTGCAGATTCCCTCCTAACAGCAAGCTTTAGGATAGGGTACTGAATTGTAACTTACTTTCGCCTAATAAAGCGATTTTGGCAAAGAGAGTATCTCCCGCAGGGAAGCTGCTACCATCAAATGTTTGCCCTCATTAGACTCCCCTCTGGAAGCGCTTTCACGGCAAGCTGCAGATTCCCTCCTAACAGCAAGCTTTAGGATAGGGTACTGAATTGTAACTTACTTTCGCCTAATAATGCGATTTTGGCAAAGAGAGTATCTCCCGCAGGGAAGCTGCTACCATCAAATGTTTGCCCTCATTAGACTCCCCTCTGGAAGCGCTTTCACTGCAAGCTACAGATTCCCTCCTAACAGCAAGCTTTAGGATAGGGTACTGAATTGTAACTTACTTTCGCTTAATAATGCGATTTTGGCAAAGAGAGTATCTCCCGCAGGGAAGCTGCTACCATCAAATGTTTGCCCTCGTTAGACTCCCCTCTGGAAGCGCTTTCACTGCAAGCTGCAGATTCCCTCCTAACAGCAAGCTTTAGGATAGGGTACTGAATTGTAACTTACTTTCGCCTAATAATGCGATTTTGGCAAAGAGAGTATCTCCCGCAGGGAAGCTGCTACCATCAAATGTTTGCCCTCATTAGACTCCCCTCTGGAAGCGCTTTCACGGCAAGCTGCAGATTCCCTCCTAACAGCAAGCTTTAGGATAGGGTACTGAATTGTAACTTACTTTCGCCTAATAATGCGATTTTGGCAAAGAGACTATCTCCCGCAGGGAAGCTGCTACCATCAAATGTTTGCCCTCATTAGACTCCCCTCTGGAAGCGCTTTCACGGCAAGCTGCAGATTCCCTCCTAACAGCAAGCTTTAGGATAGGGTACTGAATTGTAACTTACTTTCGCCTAATAATGCGATTTTGGCAAAGAGAGTATCTCCCGCAGGGAAGCTGCTACCATCAAATGTTTGCCCTCATTAGACTCCCCTCTGGAAGCGCTTTCACTGCAAGCTGCAGATTCCCTCCTAACAGCAAGCTTTAGGATAGGGTACTGAATTGTAACTTACTTTCGCCTAATAATGCGATTTTGGCAAAGAGAGTATCTCCCGCAGGGAAGCTGCTACCATCAAATGTTTGCCCTCATTAGACTCCCCTCTGGAAGCGCTTTCACTGCAAGCTGCAGATTCCCTCCTAACAGCAAGCTTTAGGATAGGGTACTGAATTGTAACTTACTTTCGCCTAATAATGCGATTTTGGCAAAGAGAGTATCTCCCGCAGGGAAGCTGCTACCATCAAATGTTTGCCCTCATTAGACTCCCCTCTGGAAGCGCTGTCACTGCAAGCTGCAGATTCCCTCCTAACAGCAAGCTTTAGGATAGGGTACTGAATTGTAACTTACTTTCGCCTAATAATGCGATTTTGGCAAAGAGAGTATCTCCCGCAGGGAAGCTGCTACCATCAAATGTTTGCCCTCATTAGACTCCCCTCTGGAAGCGCTGTCACTGCAAGCTGCAGATTCCCTCCTAACAGCAAGCTTTAGGATAGGGTACTGAATTGTAACTTACTTTCGCCTAATAATGCGATTTTGGCAAAGAGAGTATCTCCCGCAGGGAAGCTGCTACCATCAAATGTTTGCCCTCATTAGACTCCCCTCTGGAAGCGCTTTCACGGCAAGCTGCAGATTCCCTCCTAACAGCAAGCTTTAGGATAGGGTACTGAATTGTAACTTACTTTCGCCTAATAATGCGATTTTGGCAAAGAGAGTATCTCCCGCAGGGAAGCTGCTACCATCAAATGTTTGCCCTCATTAGACTCCCCTCTGGAAGCGCTTTCACTGCAAGCTGCAGATTCCCTCCTAACAGCAAGCTTTAGGATAGGGTACTGAATTGTAACTTACTTTCGCCTAATAATGCGATTTTGGCAAAGAGAGTATCTCCCGCAGGGAAGCTGCTACCATCAAATGTTTGCCCTCATTAGACTGCCCTCTGGAAGCGCTTTCACGGCAAGCTGCAGATTCCCTCCTAACAGCAAGCTTTAGGATAGGGTACTGAATTGTAACTTACTTTCGCCTAATAATGCGATTTTGGCAAAGAGAGTATCTCCCACAGGGAAGCTGCTACCATCAAATGTTTGCCCTCATTAGACTCCCCTCTGGAAGCGCTGTCACTGCTGCTGCAGATTCCCTCCTAACAGCAAGCTTTAGGATAGGGTACTGAATTGTAACTTACTTTCGCCTAATAAAGCGATTTTGGCAAAGAGAGTATCTCCCGCAGAGAAGCTGCTACCATCAAATGTTTGCCCTCATTAGACTCCCCTCTGGAAGCGCTTTCACGGCAAGCTGCAGATTCCCTCCTAACAGCAAGCTTTAGGATAGGGTACTGAATTGTAACTTACTTTCGCCTAATAATGCGATTTTGGCAAAGAGAGTATCTCCCGCAGGGAAGCTGCTACCATCAAATGTTTGCCCTCATTAGACTCCCCTCTGGAAGCGCTTTCACTGCAAGCTACAGATTCCCCCCTAACAGCAAGCTTTAGGATAGGGTACTGAATTGTAACTTACTTTCGCCTAATAATGCGATTTTGGCAAAGAGAGTATCTCCCGCAGGGAAGCTGCTACCATCAAATGTTTGCCCTCGTTAGACTCCCCTCTGGAAGCGCTTTCACTGCAAGCTGCAGATTCCCTCCTAACAGCAAGCTTTAGGATAGGGTACTGAATTGTAACTTACTTTCGCCTAATAATGCGATTTTGGCAAAGAGAGTATCTCCCGCAGGGAAGCTGCTACCATCAAATGTTTGCCCTCATTAGACTCCCCTCTGGAAGCGCTTTCACGGCAAGCTGCAGATTCCCTCCTAACAGCAAGCTTTAGGATAGGGTACTGAATTGTAACTTACTTTCGCCTAATAATGCGATTTTGGCAAAGAGAGTATCTCCCGCAGGGAAGCTGCTACCATCAAATGTTTGCCCTCATTAGACTCCCCTCTGGAAGCGCTTTCACGGCAAGCTGCAGATTCCCTCCTAACAGCAAGCTTTAGGATAGGGTACTGAATTGTAACTTACTTTCGCCTAATAATGCGATTTTGGCAAAGAGAGTATCTCCCGCAGGGAAGCTGCTACCATCAAATGTTTGCCCTCATTAGACTCCCCTCTGGAAGCGCTTTCACGGCAAGCTGCAGATTCCCTCCTAACAGCAAGCTTTAGGATAGGGTACTGAATTGTAACTTACTTTCGCCTAATAATGCGATTTTGGCAAAGAGAGTATCTCCCGCAGGGAAGCTGCTACCATCAAATGTTTGCCCTCATTAGACTCCCCTCTGGAAGCGCTTTCACTGCAAGCTGCAGATTCCCTCCTAACAGCAAGCTTTAGGATAGGGTACTGAATTGTAACTTACTTTCGCCTAATAATGCGATTTTGGCAAAGAGAGTATCTCCCGCAGGGAAGCTGCTACCATCAAATGTTTGCCCTCATTAGACTCCCCTCTGGAAGCGCTGTCACTGCAAGCTGCAGATTCCCTCCTAACAGCAAGCTTTAGGATAGGGTACTGAATTGTAACTTACTTTCGCCTAATAATGCGATTTTGGCAAAGAGAGTATCTCCCGCAGGGAAGCTGCTACCATCAAATGTTTGCCCTCATTAGACTCCCCTCTGGAAGCGCTGTCACTGCAAGCTGCAGATTCCCTCCTAACAGCAAGCTTTAGGATAGGGTACTGAATTGTAACTTACTTTCGCCTAATAATGCGATTTGGCAAAGAGAGTATCTCCCGCAGGGAAGCTGCTACCATCAAATGTTTGCCCTCATTAGACTCCCCTCTGGAAGCGCTTGCACGGCAAGCTGCAGATTCCCTCCTAACAGCAAGCTTTAGGATAGGATACTGAATTGTAACTTACTTTCGCCTAATAATGCGATTTTGGCAAAGAGAGTATCTCCCGCAGGGAAGCTGCTACCATCAAATGTTTGCCCTCATTAGACTCCCCTCTGGAAGCGCTTTCACTGCAAGCTGCAGATTCCCTCCTAACAGCAAGCTTTAGGATAGGGTACTGAATTGTAACTTACTTTCGCCTAATAATGCGATTTTGGCAAAGAGACTATCTCCCACAGGGAAGCTGCTACCATCAAATGTTTGCCCTCATTAGACTCCCCTCTGGAAGCGCTGTCACTGCTGCTGCAGATTCCCTCCTAACAGCAAGCTTTAGGATAGGGTACTGAATTGTAACTTACTTTCGCCTAATAAAGCGATTTTGGCAAAGAGAGTATCTCCCGCAGGGAAGCTGCTACCATCAAATGTTTGCCCTCATTAGACTCCCCTCTGGAAGCGCTTTCACGGCAAGCTGCAGATTCCCTCCTAACAGCAAGCTTTAGGATAGGGTACTGAATTGTAACTTACTTTCGCCTAATAATGCGATTTTGGCAAAGAGAGTATCTCCCGCAGGGAAGCTGCTACCATCAAATGTTTGCCCTCATTAGACTCCCCTCTGGAAGCGCTTTCACTGCAAGCTGCAGATTCCCTCCTAACAGCAAGCTTTAGGATAGGGTACTGAATTGTAACTTACTTTCGCTTAATAATGCGATTTTGGCAAAGAGAGTATCTCCCGCAGGGAAGCTGCTACCATCAAATGTTTGCCCTCGTTAGACTCCCCTCTGGAAGCGCTTTCACTGCAAGCTGCAGATTCCCTCCTAACAGCAAGCTTTAGGATAGGGTACTGAATTGTAACTTACTTTCGCCTAATAATGCGATTTTGGCAAAGAGAGTATCTCCCGCAGGGAAGCTGCTACCATCAAATGTTTGCCCTCATTAGACTCCCCTCTGGAAGCGCTTTCACTGCAAGCTGCAGATTCCCTCCTAACAGCAAGCTTTAGGATAGGGTACTGAATTGTAACTTACTTTCGCCTAATAATGCGATTTTGGCAAAGAGAGTATCTCCCGCAGGGAAGCTGCTACCATCAAATGTTTGCCCTCATTAGACTCCCCTCTGGAAGCGCTTTCACTGCAAGCTGCAGATTCCCTCCTAACAGCAAGCTTTAGGATAGGGTACTGAATTGTAACTTACTTTCGCCTAATAATGCGATTTTGGCAAAGAGAGTATCTCCCGCAGGGAAGCTGCTACCATCAAATGTTTGCCCTCATTAGACTCCCCTCTGGAAGCGCTGTCACTGCAAGCTGCAGATTCCCTCCTAACAGCAAGCTTTAGGATAGGGTACTGAATTGTAACTTACTTTCGCCTAATAATGCGATTTTGGCAAAGAGAGTATCTCCCGCAGGGAAGCTGCTACCATCAAATGTTTGCCCTCATTAGACTCCCCTCTGGAAGCGCTGTCACTGCAAGCTGCAGATTCCCTCCTAACAGCAAGCTTTAGGATAGGGTACTGAATTGTAACTTACTTTCGCCTAATAATGCGATTTTGGCAAAGAGACTATCTCCCGCAGGGAAGCTGCTACCATCAAATGTTTGCCCTCATTAGACTCCCCTCTGGAAGCGCTTTCACGGCAAGCTGCAGATTCCCTCCTAACAGCAAGCTTTAGGATAGGGTACTGAATTGTAACTTACTTTCGCCTAATAATGCGATTTTGGCAAAGAGAGTATCTCCCGCAGGGAAGCTGCTACCATCAAATGTTTGCCCTCATTAGACTCCCCTCTGGAAGCGCTTTCACTGCAAGCTGCAGATTCCCTCCTAACAGCAAGCTTTAGGATAGGGTACTGAATTGTAACTTACTTTCGCCTAATAATGCGATTTTGGCAAAGAGAGTATCTCCCGCAGGGAAGCTGCTACCATCAAATGTTTGCCCTCATTAGACTGCCCTCTGGAAGCGCTTTCACGGCAAGCTGCAGATTCCCTCCTAACAGCAAGCTTTAGGATAGGGTACTGAATTGTAACTTACTTTCGCCTAATAATGCGATTTTGGCAAAGAGAGTATCTCCCGCAGGGAAGCTGCTACCATCAAATGTTTGCCCTCATTAGACTCCCCTCTGGAAGCGCTTTCACGGCAAGCTGCAGATTCCCTCCTAACAGCAAGCTTTAGGATAGGGTACTGAATTGTAACTTACTTTCGCCTAATAATGCGATTTTGGCAAAGAGAGTATCTCCCGCAGGGAAGCTGCTACCATCAAATGTTTGCCCTCATTAGACTCCCCTCTGGAAGCGCTTTCACGGCAAGCTGCAGATTCCCTCCTAACAGCAAGCTTTAGGATAGGGTACTGAATTGTAACTTACTTTCGCCTAATAATGCGATTTTGGCAAAGAGAGTATCTCCCGCAGGGAAGCTGCTACCATCAAATGTTTGCCCTCATTAGACTCCCCTCTGGAAGCGCTTTCACGGCAAGCTGCAGATTCCCTCCTAACAGCAAGCTTTAGGATAGGGTACTGAATTGTAACTTACTTTCGCCTAATAATGCGATTTTGGCAAAGAGAGTATCTCCCGCAGGGAAGCTGCTACCATCAAATGTTTGCCCTCATTAGACTCCCCTCTGGAAGCGCTTTCACTGCAAGCTGCAGATTCCCTCCTAACAGCAAGCTTTAGGATAGGGTACTGAATTGTAACTTACTTTCGCCTAATAATGCGATTTTGGCAAAGAGAGTATCTCCCGCAGGGAAGCTGCTACCATCAAATGTTTGCCCTCATTAGACTCCCCTCTGGAAGCGCTGTCACTGCAAGCTGCAGATTCCCTCCTAACAGCAAGCTTTAGTATAGGGTACTGAATTGTAACTTACTTTCGCCTAATAATGCGATTTTGGCAAAGAGAGTATCTCCCGCAGGGAAGCTGCTACCATCAAATGTTTGCCCTCATTAGACTCCCCTCTGGAAGCGCTGTCACTGCAAGCTGCAGATTCCCTCCTAACAGCAAGCTTTAGGATAGGGTACTGAATTGTAACTTACTTTCGCCTAATAATGCGATTTGGCAAAGAGAGTATCTCCCGCAGGGAAGCTGCTACCATCAAATGTTTGCCCTCATTAGACTCCCCTCTGGAAGCGCTTGCACGGCAAGCTGCAGATTCCCTCCTAACAGCAAGCTTTAGGATAGGATACTGAATTGTAACTTACTTTCGCCTAATAATGCGATTTTGGCAAAGAGAGTATCTCCCGCAGGGAAGCTGCTACCATCAAATGTTTGCCCTCATTAGACTCCCCTCTGGAAGCGCTTTCACGGCAAGCTGCAGATTCCCTCCTAACAGCAAGCTTTAGGATAGGGTACTGAATTGTAACTTACTTTCGCCTAATAATGCGATTTTGGCAAAGAGAGTATCTCCCGCAGGGAAGCTGCTACCATCAAATGTTTGCCCTCATTAGACTCCCCTCTGGAAGCGCTTTCACTGCAAGCTGCAGATTCCCTCCTAACAGCAAGCTTTAGGATAGGGTACTGAATTGTAACTTACTTTCGCCTAATAATGCGATTTTGGCAAAGAGAGTATCTCCCGCAGGGAAGCTGCTACCATCAAATGTTTGCCCTCATTAGACTCCCCTCTGGAAGCGCTTTCACGGCAAGCTGCAGATTCCCTCCTAACAGCAAGCTTTAGGATAGGGTACTGAATTGTAACTTACTTTCGCCTAATAATGCGATTTTGGCAAAGAGAGTATCTCCCGCAGGGAAGCTGCTACCATCAAATGTTTGCCCTCATTAGACTCCCCTCTGGAAGCGCTGTCACTGCTGCTGCAGATTCCCTCCTAACAGCAAGCTTTAGGATAGGGTACTGAATTGTAACTTACTTTCGCCTAATAAAGCGATTTTGGCAAAGAGAGTATCTCCCGCAGGGAAGCTGCTACCATCAAATGTTTGCCCTCATTAGACTCCCCTCTGGAAGCGCTTTCACGGCAAGCTGCAGATTCCCTCCTAACAGCAAGCTTTAGGATAGGGTACTGAATTGTAACTTACTTTCGCCTAATAATGCGATTTTGGCAAAGAGAGTATCTCCCGCAGGGAAGCTGCTACCATCAAATGTTTGCCCTCATTAGACTCCCCTCTGGAAGCGCTTTCACTGCAAGCTACAGATTCCCTCCTAACAGCAAGCTTTAGGATAGGGTACTGAATTGTAACTTACTTTCGCTTAATAATGCGATTTTGGCAAAGAGAGTATCTCCCGCAGGGAAGCTGCTACCATCAAATGTTTGCCGTCGTTAGACTCCCCTCTGGAAGCGCTTTCACTGCAAGCTGCAGATTCCCTCCTAACAGCAAGCTTTAGGATAGGGTACTGAATTGTAACTTACTTTCGCCTAATAATGCGATTTTGGCAAAGAGACTATCTCCCGCAGGGAAGCTGCTACCATCAAATGTTTGCCCTCATTAGACTCCCCTCTGGAAGCGCTTTCACGGCAAGCTGCAGATTCCCTCCTAACAGCAAGCTTTAGGATAGGGTACTGAATTGTAACTTACTTTCGCCTAATAATGCGATTTTGGCAAAGAGACTATCTCCCGCAGGGAAGCTGCTACCATCAAATGTTTGCCCTCATTAGACTCCCCTCTGGAAGCGCTTTCACGGCAAGCTGCAGATTCCCTCCTAACAGCAAGCTTTAGGATAGGGTACTGAATTGTAACTTACTTTCGCCTAATAATGCGATTTTGGCAAAGAGAGTATCTCCCGCAGGGAAGCTGCTACCATCAAATGTTTGCCCTCATTAGACTCCCCTCTGGAAGCGGTTTCACTGCAAGCTGCAGATTCCCTCCTAACAGCAAGCTTTAGGATAGGGTACTGAATTGTAACTTACTTTCGCCTAATAATGCGATTTTGGCAAAGAGAGTATCTCCCGCAGGGAAGCTGCTACCATCAAATGTTTGCCCT
Source organism: Phaenicophaeus curvirostris (assembly GCF_032191515.1). Taxonomy (NCBI): domain Eukaryota; kingdom Metazoa; phylum Chordata; class Aves; order Cuculiformes; family Cuculidae; genus Phaenicophaeus; species Phaenicophaeus curvirostris. The sequence continues at coordinate 16,624 of NW_027207039.1, read as the reverse complement.
CATTAGACTCCCCTCTGGAAGCGCTTTCACTGCAAGCTGCAGATTCCCTCCTAACAGCAAGCTTTAGGATAGGGTACTGAATTGTAACTTACTTTCGCCTAATAATGCGATTTTGGCAAAGAGAGTATCTCCCGCAGGGAAGCTGCTACCATCAAATGTTTGCCCTCATTAGACTCCCCTCTGGAAGCGCTGTCACTGCAAGCTGCAGATTCCCTCCTAACAGCAAGCTTTAGGATAGGGTACTGAATTGTAACTTACTTTCGCCTAATAATGCGATTTTGGCAAAGAGAGTATCTCCCGCAGGGAAGCTGCTACCATCAAATGTTTGCCCTCATTAGACTCCCCTCTGGAAGCGCTGTCACTGCAAGCTGCAGATTCCCTCCTAACAGCAAGCTTTAGGATAGGGTACTGAATTGTAACTTACTTTCGCCTAATAATGCGATTTTGGCAAAGAGAGTATCTCCCGCAGGGAAGCTGCTACCATCAAATGTTTGCCCTCATTAGACTCCCCTCTGGAAGCGCTTGCACGGCAAGCTGCAGATTCCCTCCTAACAGCAAGCTTTAGGATAGGATACTGAATTGTAACTTACTTTCGCCTAATAATGCGATTTTGGCAAAGAGAGTATCTCCCGCAGGGAAGCTGCTACCATCAAATGTTTGCCCTCATTAGACTCCCCTCTGGAAGCGCTTTCACTGCAAGCTGCAGATTCCCTCCTAACAGCAAGCTTTAGGATAGGGTACTGAATTGTAACTTACTTTCGCCTAATAATGCGATTTTGGCAAAGAGAGTATCTCCCGCAGGGAAGCTGCTACCATCAAATGATTGCCCTCATTAGACTCCCCTCTGGAAGCGCTTTCACTGCAAGCTGCAGATTCCCTCCTAACAGCAAGCTTTAGGATAGGGTACTGAATTGTATCTTACTTTCGCCTAATAATGCGATTTTGGCAAAGAGACTATCTCCCGCAGGGAAGCTGCTACCATCAAATGTTTGCCCTCATTAGACTCCCCTCTGGAAGCGCTTTCACTGCAAGCTGCAGATTCCCTCCTAACAGCAAGCTTTAGGATAGGGTACTGAATTGTAACTTACTTTCGCCTAATAATGCGATTTTGGCAAAGAGACTATCTCCCGCAGGGAAGCTGCTACCATCAAATGTTTGCCCTCATTAGACTCCCCTCTGGAAGCGCTTTCACTGCAAGCTGCAGATTCCCTCCTAACAGCAAGCTTTAGGATAGGGTACTGAATTGTAACTTACTTTCGCCTAATAATGCGATTTTGGCAAAGAGAGTATCTCCCGCAGGGAAGCTGCTACCATCAAATGTTTGCCCTCATTAGACTCCCCTCTGGAAGCGCTTTCACGGCAAGCTGCAGATTCCCTCCTAACAGCAAGCTTTAGGATAGGGTACTGAATTGTAACTTACTTTCGCCTAATAATGCGATTTTGGCAAAGAGAGTATCTCCCGCAGGGAAGCTGCTACCATCAAATGTTTGCCCTCATTAGACTCCCCTCTGGAAGCGCTTTCACGGCAAGCTACAGATTCCCTCCTAACAGCAAGCTTTAGGATAGGGTACTGAATTGTAACTTACTTTCGCCTAATAATGCGATTTTGGCAAAGAGAGTATCTCCCGCAGGGAAGCTGCTACCATCAAATGTTTGCCCTCATTAGACTCCCCTCTGGAAGCGCTTTCACGGCAAGCTGCAGATTCCCTCCTAACAGCAAGCTTTAGGATAGGGTACTGAATTGTAACTTACTTTCGCCTAATAATGCGATTTTGGCAAAGAGACTATCTCCCGCAGGGAAGCTGCTACCATCAAATGTTTGCCCTCATTAGACTCCCCTCTGGAAGCGCTTTCACTGCAAGCTGCAGATTCCCTCCTAACAGCAAGCTTTAGGATAGGGTACTGAATTGTAACTTACTTTCGCCTAATAATGCGATTTTGGCAAAGAGAGTATCTCCCGCAGGGAAGCTGCTACCATCAAATGTTTGCCCTCATTAGACTCCCCTCTGGAAGCGCTTTCACGGCAAGCTGCAGATTCCCTCCTAACAGCAAGCTTTAGGATAGGGTACTGAATTGTAACTTACTTTCGCCTAATAATGCGATTTTGGCAAAGAGAGTATCTCCCGCAGGGAAGCTGCTACCATCAAATGTTTGCCCTCATTAGACTCCCCTCTGGAAGCGCTTTCACTGCAAGCTGCAGATTCCCTCCTAACAGCAAGCTTTAGGATAGGGTACTGAATTGTAACTTACTTTCGCCTAATAATGCGATTTTGGCAAAGAGAGTATCTCCCGCAGGGAAGCTGCTACCATCAAATGTTTGCCCTCATTAGACTCCCCTCTGGAAGCGCTGTCACTGCAAGCTGCAGATTCCCTCCTAACAGCAAGCTTTAGTATAGGGTACTGAATTGTAACTTACTTTCGCCTAATAATGCGATTTTGGCAAAGAGAGTATCTCCCGCAGGGAAGCTGCTACCATCAAATGTTTGCCCTCATTAGACTCCCCTCTGGAAGCGCTGTCACTGCAAGCTGCAGATTCCCTCCTAACAGCAAGCTTTAGGATAGGGTACTGAATTGTAACTTACTTTCGCCTAATAATGCGATTTGGCAAAGAGAGTATCTCCCGCAGGGAAGCTGCTACCATCAAATGTTTGCCCTCATTAGACTCCCCTCTGGAAGCGCTTGCACGGCAAGCTGCAGATTCCCTCCTAACAGCAAGCTTTAGGATAGGATACTGAATTGTAACTTACTTTCGCCTAATAATGCGATTTTGGCAAAGAGAGTATCTCCCGCAGGGAAGCTGCTACCATCAAATGTTTGCCCTCATTAGACTCCCCTCTGGAAGCGCTTTCACGGCAAGCTGCAGATTCCCTCCTAACAGCAAGCTTTAGGATAGGGTACTGAATTGTAACTTACTTTCGCCTAATAATGCGATTTTGGCAAAGAGAGTATCTCCCGCAGGGAAGCTGCTACCATCAAATGTTTGCCCTCATTAGACTCCCCTCTGGAAGCGCTTTCACTGCAAGCTGCAGATTCCCTCCTAACAGCAAGCTTTAGGATAGGGTACTGAATTGTAACTTACTTTCGCCTAATAATGCGATTTTGGCAAAGAGAGTATCTCCCGCAGGGAAGCTGCTACCATCAAATGTTTGCCCTCATTAGACTCCCCTCTGGAAGCGCTTTCACGGCAAGCTGCAGATTCCCTCCTAACAGCAAGCTTTAGGATAGGGTACTGAATTGTAACTTACTTTCGCCTAATAATGCGATTTTGGCAAAGAGAGTATCTCCCGCAGGGAAGCTGCTACCATCAAATGTTTGCCCTCATTAGACTCCCCTCTGGAAGCGCTGTCACTGCTGCTGCAGATTCCCTCCTAACAGCAAGCTTTAGGATAGGGTACTGAATTGTAACTTACTTTCGCCTAATAAAGCGATTTTGGCAAAGAGAGTATCTCCCGCAGGGAAGCTGCTACCATCAAATGTTTGCCCTCATTAGACTCCCCTCTGGAAGCGCTTTCACGGCAAGCTGCAGATTCCCTCCTAACAGCAAGCTTTAGGATAGGGTACTGAATTGTAACTTACTTTCGCCTAATAATGCGATTTTGGCAAAGAGACTATCTCCCGCAGGGAAGCTGCTACCATCAAATGTTTGCCCTCATTAGACTCCCCTCTGGAAGCGCTTTCACTGCAAGCTACAGATTCCCTCCTAACAGCAAGCTTTAGGATAGGGTACTGAATTGTAACTTACTTTCGCTTAATAATGCGATTTTGGCAAAGAGAGTATCTCCCGCAGGGAAGCTGCTACCATCAAATGTTTGCCGTCGTTAGACTCCCCTCTGGAAGCGCTTTCACTGCAAGCTGCAGATTCCCTCCTAACAGCAAGCTTTAGGATAGGGTACTGAATTGTAACTTACTTTCGCCTAATAATGCGATTTTGGCAAAGAGAGTATCTCCCGCAGGGAAGCTGCTACCATCAAATGTTTGCCCTCATTAGACTCCCCTCTGGAAGCGCTTTCACGGCAAGCTGCAGATTCCCTCCTAACAGCAAGCTTTAGGATAGGGTACTGAATTGTAACTTACTTTCGCCTAATAATGCGATTTTGGCAAAGAGACTATCTCCCGCAGGGAAGCTGCTACCATCAAATGTTTGCCCTCATTAGACTCCCCTCTGGAAGCGCTTTCACGGCAAGCTGCAGATTCCCTCCTAACAGCAAGCTTTAGGATAGGGTACTGAATTGTAACTTACTTTCGCCTAATAATGCGATTTTGGCAAAGAGAGTATCTCCCGCAGGGAAGCTGCTACCATCAAATGTTTGCCCTCATTAGACTCCCCTCTGGAAGCGGTTTCACTGCAAGCTGCAGATTCCCTCCTAACAGCAAGCTTTAGGATAGGGTACTGAATTGTAACTTACTTTCGCCTAATAATGCGATTTTGGCAAAGAGAGTATCTCCCGCAGGGAAGCTGCTACCATCAAATGTTTGCCCTCATTAGACTCCCCTCTGGAAGCGCTTTCACTGCAAGCTGCAGATTCCCTCCTAACAGCAAGCTTTAGGATAGGGTACTGAATTGTAACTTACTTTCGCCTAATAATGCGATTTTGGCAAAGAGAGTATCTCCCGCAGGGAAGCTGCTACCATCAAATGTTTGCCCTCATTAGACTCCCCTCTGGAAGCGCTGTCACTGCAAGCTGCAGATTCCCTCCTAACAGCAAGCTTTAGGATAGGGTACTGAATTGTAACTTACTTTCGCCTAATAATGCGATTTTGGCAAAGAGAGTATCTCCCGCAGGGAAGCTGCTACCATCAAATGTTTGCCCTCATTAGACTCCCCTCTGGAAGCGCTGTCACTGCAAGCTGCAGATTCCCTCCTAACAGCAAGCTTTAGGATAGGGTACTGAATTGTAACTTACTTTCGCCTAATAATGCGATTTTGGCAAAGAGAGTATCTCCCGCAGGGAAGCTGCTACCATCAAATGTTTGCCCTCATTAGACTCCCCTCTGGAAGCGCTTGCACGGCAAGCTGCAGATTCCCTCCTAACAGCAAGCTTTAGGATAGGATACTGAATTGTAACTTACTTTCGCCTAATAATGCGATTTTGGCAAAGAGAGTATCTCCCGCAGGGAAGCTGCTACCATCAAATGTTTGCCCTCATTAGACTCCCCTCTGGAAGCGCTTTCACTGCAAGCTGCAGATTCCCTCCTAACAGCAAGCTTTAGGATAGGGTACTGAATTGTAACTTACTTTCGCCTAATAATGCGATTTTGGCAAAGAGAGTATCTCCCGCAGGGAAGCTGCTACCATCAAATGATTGCCCTCATTAGACTCCCCTCTGGAAGCGCTTTCACTGCAAGCTGCAGATTCCCTCCTAACAGCAAGCTTTAGGATAGGGTACTGAATTGTATCTTACTTTCGCCTAATAATGCGATTTTGGCAAAGAGACTATCTCCCGCAGGGAAGCTGCTACCATCAAATGTTTGCCCTCATTAGACTCCCCTCTGGAAGCGCTTTCACTGCAAGCTGCAGATTCCCTCCTAACAGCAAGCTTTAGGATAGGGTACTGAATTGTAACTTACTTTCGCCTAATAATGCGATTTTGGCAAAGAGACTATCTCCCGCAGGGAAGCTGCTACCATCAAATGTTTGCCCTCATTAGACTCCCCTCTGGAAGCGCTTTCACTGCAAGCTGCAGATTCCCTCCTAACAGCAAGCTTTAGGATAGGGTACTGAATTGTAACTTACTTTCGCCTAATAATGCGATTTTGGCAAAGAGAGTATCTCCCGCAGGGAAGCTGCTACCATCAAATGTTTGCCCTCATTAGACTCCCCTCTGGAAGCGCTTTCACGGCAAGCTGCAGATTCCCTCCTAACAGCAAGCTTTAGGATAGGGTACTGAATTGTAACTTACTTTCGCCTAATAATGCGATTTTGGCAAAGAGAGTATCTCCCGCAGGGAAGCTGCTACCATCAAATGTTTGCCCTCATTAGACTCCCCTCTGGAAGCGCTTTCACGGCAAGCTACAGATTCCCTCCTAACAGCAAGCTTTAGGATAGGGTACTGAATTGTAACTTACTTTCGCCTAATAATGCGATTTTGGCAAAGAGAGTATCTCCCGCAGGGAAGCTGCTACCATCAAATGTTTGCCCTCATTAGACTCCCCTCTGGAAGCGCTTTCACGGCAAGCTGCAGATTCCCTCCTAACAGCAAGCTTTAGGATAGGGTACTGAATTGTAACTTACTTTCGCCTAATAATGCGATTTTGGCAAAGAGACTATCTCCCGCAGGGAAGCTGCTACCATCAAATGTTTGCCCTCATTAGACTCCCCTCTGGAAGCGCTTTCACTGCAAGCTGCAGATTCCCTCCTAACAGCAAGCTTTAGGATAGGGTACTGAATTGTAACTTACTTTCGCCTAATAATGCGATTTTGGCAAAGAGAGTATCTCCCGCAGGGAAGCTGCTACCATCAAATGTTTGCCCTCATTAGACTCCCCTCTGGAAGCGCTTTCACGGCAAGCTGCAGATTCCCTCCTAACAGCAAGCTTTAGGATAGGGTACTGAATTGTAACTTACTTTCGCCTAATAATGCGATTTTGGCAAAGAGAGTATCTCCCGCAGGGAAGCTGCTACCATCAAATGTTTGCCCTCATTAGACTCCCCTCTGGAAGCGCTTTCACTGCAAGCTGCAGATTCCCTCCTAACAGCAAGCTTTAGGATAGGGTACTGAATTGTAACTTACTTTCGCCTAATAATGCGATTTTGGCAAAGAGAGTATCTCCCGCAGGGAAGCTGCTACCATCAAATGTTTGCCCTCATTAGACTCCCCTCTGGAAGCGCTTTCACTGCAAGCTGCAGATTCCCTCCTAACAGCAAGCTTTAGGATAGGGTACTGAATTGTAACTTACTTTCGCCTAATAATGCGATTTTGGCAAAGAGAGTATCTCCCGCAGAGAAGCTGCTACCATCAAATGTTTGCCCTCATTAGACTCCCCTCTGGAAGCGCTTTCACTGCAAGCTGCAGATTCCCTCCTAACAGCAAGCTTTAGGATAGGGTACTGAATTGTAACTTACTTTCGCCTAATAATGCGATTTTGGCAAAGAGAGTATCTCCCGCAGGGAAGCTGCTACCATCAAATGTTTGCCCTCATTAGACTCCCCTCTGGAAGCGCTTTCACGGCAAGCTGCAGATTCCCTCCTAACAGCAAGCTTTAGGATAGGGTACTGAATTGTAACTTACTTTCGCCTAATAATGCGATTTTGGCAAAGAGAGTATCTCCCGCAGGGAAGCTGCTACCATCAAATGATTGCCCTCATTAGACTCCCCTCTGGAAGCGCTTTCACTGCAAGCTGCAGATTCCCTCCTAACAGCAAGCTTTAGGATAGGGTACTGAATTGTAACTTACTTTCGCCTAATAATGCGATTTTGGCAAAGAGAGTATCTCCCGCAGGGAAGCTGCTACCATCAAATGTTTGCCCTCATTAGACTCCCCCTCTGGAAGCGCTTTCACTGCAAGCTGCAGATTCCCTCCTAACAGCAAGCTTTAGGATAGGGTACTGAATTGTAACTTACTTTCGCCTAATAATGCGATTTTGGCAAAGAGACTATCTCCCGCAGGGAAGCTGCTACCATCAAATGTTTGCCCTCATTAGACTCCCCTCTGGAAGCGCTTTCACTGCAAGCTGCAGATTCCCTCCTAACAGCAAGCTTTAGGATAGGGTACTGAATTGTAACTTACTTTCGCCTAATAATGCGATTTTGGCAAAGAGAGTATCTCCCGCAGGGAAGCTGCTACCATCAAATGTTTGCCCTCATTAGACTCCCCTCTGGAAGCGCTTTCACGGCAAGCTGCAGATTCCCTCCTAACAGCAAGCTTTAGGATAGGGTACTGAATTGTAACTTACTTTCGCCTAATAATGCGATTTTGGCAAAGAGAGTATCTCCCGCAGGGAAGCTGCTACCATCAAATGTTTGCCCTCATTAGACTCCCCTCTGGAAGCGCTTTCACGGCAAGCTGCAGATTCCCTCCTAACAGCAAGCTTTAGGATAGGGTACTGAATTGTAACTTACTTTCGCCTAATAATGCGATTTTGGCAAAGAGAGTATCTCCCGCAGGGAAGCTGCTACCATCAAATGTTTGCCCTCATTAGACTCCCCTCTGGAAGCGCTTTCACGGCAAGCTGCAGATTCCCTCCTAACAGCAAGCTTTAGGATAGGGTACTGAATTGTAACTTACTTTCGCCTAATAATGCGATTTTGGCAAAGAGAGTATCTCCCGCAGGGAAGCTGCTACCATCAAATGTTTGCCCTCATTAGACTCCCCTCTGGAAGCGCTTTCACTGCAAGCTGCAGATTCCCTCCTAACAGCAAGCTTTAGGATAGGGTACTGAATTGTAACTTACTTTCGCCTAATAATGCGATTTTGGCAAAGAGAGTATCTCCCGCAGGGAAGCTGCTACCATCAAATGTTTGCCCTCATTAGACTCCCCTCTGGAAGCGCTTTCACGGCAAGCTGCAGATTCCCTCCTAACAGCAAGCTTTAGGATAGGGTACTGAATTGTAACTTACTTTCGCCTAATAATGCGATTTTGGCAAAGAGAGTATCTCCCGCAGGGAAGCTGCTACCATCAAATGTTTGCCCTCATTAGACTCCCCTCTGGAAGCGCTGTCACTGCAAGCTGCAGATTCCCTCCTAACAGCAAGCTTTAGGATAGGGTACTGAATTGTAACTTACTTTCGCCTAATAATGCGATTTTGGCAAAGAGAGTATCTCCCGCAGAGAAGCTGCTACCATCAAATGTTTGCCCTCGTTAGACTCCCCTCTGGAAGCGCTTTCACTGCAAGCTGCAGATTCCCTCCTAACAGCAAGCTTTAGGATAGGGTACTGAATTGTAACTTACTTTCGCCTAATAATGCGATTTTGGCAAAGAGAGTATCTCCCGCAGGGAAGCTGCTACCATCAAATGTTTGCCCTCATTAGACTCCCCTCTGGAAGCGCTTTCACGGCAAGCTGCAGATTCCCTCCTAACAGCAAGCTTTAGGATAGGGTACTGAATTGTAACTTACTTTCGCCTAATAATGCGATTTTGGCAAAGAGAGTATCTCCCGCAGGGAAGCTGCTACCATCAAATGTTTGCCCTCATTAGACTCCCCTCTGGAAGCGCTTTCACTGCAAGCTGCAGATTCCCTCCTAACAGCAAGCTTTAGGATAGGGTACTGAATTGTAACTTACTTTCGCCTAATAATGCGATTTTGGCAAAGAGACTATCTCCCGCAGGGAAGCTGCTACCATCAAATGTTTGCCCTCATTAGACTCCCCTCTGGAAGCGCTTTCACTGCAAGCTGCAGATTCCCTCCTAACAGCAAGCTTTAGGATAGGGTACTGAATTGTAACTTACTTTCGCCTAATAATGCGATTTTGGCAAAGAGAGTATCTCCCGCAGGGAAGCTGCTACCATCAAATGTTTGCCCTCATTAGACTCCCCTCTGGAAGCGCTTTCACGGCAAGCTGCAGATTCCCTCCTAACAGCAAGCTTTAGGATAGGGTACTGAATTGTAACTTACTTTCGCCTAATAATGCGATTTTGGCAAAGAGAGTATCTCCCGCAGGGAAGCTGCTACCATCAAATGTTTGCCCTCATTAGACTCCCCTCTGGAAGCGCTTTCACTGCAAGCTGCAGATTCCCTCCTAACAGCAAGCTTTAGGATAGGGTACTGAATTGTAACTTACTTTCGCCTAATAATGCGATTTTGGCAAAGAGAGTATCTCCCGCAGGGAAGCTGCTACCATCAAATGTTTGCCCTCAAGAGACTCCCCTCTGGAAGCGCTTTCACTGCAAGCTGCAGATTCCCTCCTAACAGCAAGCTTTAGGATAGGGTACTGAATTGTAACTTACTTTCGCCTAATAATGCGATTTTGGCAAAGAGAGTATCTCCCGCAGGGAAGCTGCTACCATCAAATGTTTGCCCTCATTAGACTCCCCTCTGGAAGCGCTTTCACGGCAAGCTGCAGATTCCCTCCTAACAGCAAGCTTTAGGATAGGGTACTGAATTGTAACTTACTTTCGCCTAATAATGCGATTTTGGCAAAGAGACTATCTCCCGCAGGGAAGCTGCTACCATCAAATGTTTGCCCTCATTAGACTCCCCTCTGAAGCGCTTTCACTGCAAGCTGCAGATTCCCTCCTAACAGCAAGCTTTAGGATAGGGTACTGAATTGTAACTTACTTTCGCCTAATAATGCGATTTTGGCAAAGAGAGTATCTCCCGCAGGGAAGCTGCTACCATCAAATGTTTGCCCTCATTAGACTCCCCTCTGGAAGCGCTTTCATGGCAAGCTGCAGATTCCCTCCTAACAGCAAGCTTTAGGATAGGGTACTGAATTGTAACTTACTTTCGCCTAATAATGCGATTTTGGCAAAGAGACTATCTCCCGCAGGGAAGCTGCTACCATCAAATGTTTGCCCTCATTAGACTCCCCTCTGGAAGCGCTGTCACTGCAAGCTGCAGATTCCCTCCTAACAGCAAGCTTTAGGATAGGGTACTGAATTGTAACTTACTTTCGCCTAATAATGCGATTTTGGCAAAGAGAGTATCTCCCGCAGGGAAGCTGCTACCATCAAATGTTTGCCCTCATTAGACTCCCCTCTGGAAGCGCTTTCACGGCAAGCTGCAGATTCCCTCCTAACAGCAAGCTTTAGGATAGGGTACTGAATTGTAACTTACTTTCGCCTAATAATGCGATTTTGGCAAAGAGAGTATCTCCCGCAGGGAAGCTGCTACCATCAAATGTTTGCCCTCGTTAGACTCCCCTCTGGAAGCGCTTTCACTGCAAGCTGCAGATTCCCTCCTAACAGCAAGCTTTAGGATAGGGTACTGAATTGTAACTTACTTTCGCCTAATAATGCGATTTTGGCAAAGAGAGTATCTCCCGCAGGGAAGCTGCTACCATCAAATGTTTGCCCTCATTAGACTCCCCTCTGGAAGCGCTTTCACGGCAAGCTGCAGATTCCCTCCTAACAGCAAGCTTTAGGATAGGGTACTGAATTGTAACTTACTTTCGCCTAATAATGCGATTTTGGCAAAGAGAGTATCTCCCGCAGGGAAGCTGCTACCATCAAATGTTTGCCCTCATTAGACTCCCCTCTGGAAGCGCTTTCACGGCAAGCTGCAGATTCCCTCCTAACAGCAAGCTTTAGGATAGGGTACTGAATTGTAACTTACTTTCGCCTAATAATGCGATTTTGGCAAAGAGAGTATCTCCCGCAGGGAAGCTGCTACCATCAAATGTTTGCCCTCATTAGACTCCCCTCTGGAAGCGCTTTCACGGCAAGCTGCAGATTCCCTCCTAACAGCAAGCTTTAGGATAGGGTACTGAATTGTAACTTACTTTCGCCTAATAATGCGATTTTGGCAAAGAGAGTATCTCCCGCAGGGAAGCTGCTACCATCAAATGTTTGCCCTCATTAGACTCCCCTCTGGAAGCGCTTTCACGGCAAGCTGCAGATTCCCTCCTAACAGCAAGCTTTAGGATAGGGTACTGAATTGTAACTTACTTTCGCCTAATAATGCGATTTTGGCAAAGAGAGTATCTCCCGCAGGGAAGCTGCTACCATCAAATGTTTGCCCTCATTAGACTCCCCTCTGGAAGCGCTTTCACTGCAAGCTGCAGATTCCCTCCTAACAGCAAGCTTTAGGATAGGGTACTGAATTGTAACTTACTTTCGCCTAATAATGCGATTTTGGCAAAGAGAGTATCTCCCGCAGGGAAGCTGCTACCATCAAATGTTTGCCCTCATTAGACTCCCCTCTGGAAGCGCTTTCACGGCAAGCTGCAGATTCCCTCCTAACAGCAAGCTTTAGGATAGGGTACTGAATTGTAACTTACTTTCGCCTAATAATGCGATTTTGGCAAAGAGAGTATCTCCCGCAGGGAAGCTGCTACCATCAAATGTTTGCCCTCATTAGACTCCCCTCTGGAAGCGCTTTCACGGCAAGCTGCAGATTCCCTCCTAACAGCAAGCTTTAGGATAGGGTACTGAATTGTAACTTACTTTCGCCTAATAATGCGATTTTGGCAAAGAGAGTATCTCCCGCAGGGAAGCTGCTACCATCAAATGTTTGCCCTCATTAGACTCCCCTCTGGAAGCGCTTTCACGGCAAGCTGCAGATTCCCTCCTAACAGCAAGCTTTAGGATAGGGTACTGAATTGTAACTTACTTTCGCCTAATAATGCGATTTTGGCAAAGAGAGTATCTCCCGCAGGGAAGCTGCTACCATCAAATGTTTGCCCTCATTAGACTCCCCTCTGGAAGCGCTTTCACTGCAAGCTGCAGATTCCCTCCTAACAGCAAGCTTTAGGATAGGGTACTGAATTGTAACTTACTTTCGCCTAATAATGCGATTTTGGCAAAGAGAGTATCTCCCGCAGGGAAGCTGCTACCATCAAATGTTTGCCCTCATTAGACTCCCCTCTGGAAGCGCTTTCACTGCAAGCTGCAGATTCCCTCCTAACAGCAAGCTTTAGGATAGGGTACTGAATTGTAACTTACTTTCGCCTAATAATGCGATTTTGGCAAAGAGAGTATCTCCCGCAGGGAAGCTGCTACCATCAAATGTTTGCCCTCATTAGACTCCCCTCTGGAAGCGCTTTCACTGCAAGCTGCAGATTCCCTCCTAACAGCAAGCTTTAGGATAGGGTACTGAATTGTAACTTACTTTCGCCTAATAATGCGATTTTGGCAAAGAGAGTATCTCCCGCAGGGAAGCTGCTACCATCAAATGTTTGCCCTCATTAGACTCCCCTCTGGAAGCGCTTTCACTGCAAGCTGCAGATTCCCTCCTAACAGCAAGCTTTAGGATAGGGTACTGAATTGTAACTTACTTTCGCCTAATAATGCGATTTTGGCAAAGAGAGTATCTCCCGCAGGGAAGCTGCTACCATCAAATGTTTGCCCTCATTAGACTCCCCTCTGGAAGCGCTTTCACTGCAAGCTGCAGATTCCCTCCTAACAGCAAGCTTTAGGATAGGGTACTGAATTGTAACTTACTTTCGCCTAATAATGCGATTTTGGCAAAGAGAGTATCTCCCGCAGGGAAGCTGCTACCATCAAATGTTTGCCCTCATTAGACTCCCCTCTGGAAGCGCTTTCACGGCAAGCTGCAGATTCCCTCCTAACAGCAAGCTTTAGGATAGGGTACTGAATTGTAACTTACTTTCGCCTAATAATGCGATTTTGGCAAAGAGAGTATCTCCCGCAGGGAAGCTGCTACCATCAAATGTTTGCCCTCATTAGACTCCCCTCTGGAAGCGCTTTCACGGCAAGCTGCAGATTCCCTCCTAACAGCAAGCTTTAGGATAGGGTACTGAATTGTAACTTACTTTCGCCTAATAATGCGATTTTGGCAAAGAGAGTATCTCCCGCAGGGAAGCTGCTACCATCAAATGTTTGCCCTCATTAGACTCCCCTCTGGAAGCGCTTTCACGGCAAGCTGCAGATTCCCTCCTAACAGCAAGCTTTAGGATAGGGTACTGAATTGTAACTTACTTTCGCCTAATAATGCGATTTTGGCAAAGAGAGTATCTCCCGCAGGGAAGCTGCTACCATCAAATGTTTGCCCTCATTAGACTCCCCTCTGGAAGCGCTTTCACTGCAAGCTGCAGATTCCCTCCTAACAGCAAGCTTTAGGATAGGGTACTGAATTGTAACTTACTTTCGCCTAATAATGCGATTTTGGCAAAGAGAGTATCTCCCGCAGGGAAGCTGCTACCATCAAATGTTTGCCCTCATTAGACTCCCCTCTGGAAGCGCTTTCACGGCAAGCTGCAGATTCCCTCCTAACAGCAAGCTTTAGGATAGGGTACTGAATTGTAACTTACTTTCGCCTAATAATGCGATTTTGGCAAAGAGAGTATCTCCCGCAGGGAAGCTGCTACCATCAAATGTTTGCCCTCATTAGACTCCCCTCTGGAAGCGCTTTCACGGCAAGCTGCAGATTCCCTCCTAACAGCAAGCTTTAGGATAGGGTACTGAATTGTAACTTACTTTCGCCTAATAATGCGATTTTGGCAAAGAGAGTATCTCCCGCAGGGAAGCTGCTACCATCAAATGTTTGCCCTCATTAGACTCCCCTCTGGAAGCGCTTTCACGGCAAGCTGCAGATTCCCTCCTAACAGCAAGCTTTAGGATAGGGTACTGAATTGTAACTTACTTTCGCCTAATAATGCGATTTTGGCAAAGAGAGTATCTCCCGCAGGGAAGCTGCTACCATCAAATGTTTGCCCTCATTAGACTCCCCTCTGGAAGCGCTTTCACGGCAAGCTGCAGATTCCCTCCTAACAGCAAGCTTTAGGATAGGGTACTGAATTGTAACTTACTTTCGCCTAATAATGCGATTTTGGCAAAGAGAGTATCTCCCGCAGGGAAGCTGCTACCATCAAATGTTTGCCCTCATTAGACTCCCCTCTGGAAGCGCTTTCACTGCAAGCTGCAGATTCCCTCCTAACAGCAAGCTTTAGGATAGGGTACTGAATTGTAACTTACTTTCGCCTAATAATGCGATTTTGGCAAAGAGAGTATCTCCCGCAGGGAAGCTGCTACCATCAAATGTTTGCCCTCATTAGACTCCCCTCTGGAAGCGCTTTCACGGCAAGCTGCAGATTCCCTCCTAACAGCAAGCTTTAGGATAGGGTACTGAATTGTAACTTACTTTCGCCTAATAATGCGATTTTGGCAAAGAGAGTATCTCCCGCAGGGAAGCTGCTACCATCAAATGTTTGCCCTCATTAGACTCCCCTCTGGAAGCGCTTTCACGGCAAGCTGCAGATTCCCTCCTAACAGCAAGCTTTAGGATAGGGTACTGAATTGTAACTTACTTTCGCCTAATAATGCGATTTTGGCAAAGAGAGTATCTCCCGCAGGGAAGCTGCTACCATCAAATGTTTGCCCTCATTAGACTCCCCTCTGGAAGCGCTTTCACGGCAAGCTGCAGATTCCCTCCTAACAGCAAGCTTTAGGATAGGGTACTGAATTGTAACTTACTTTCGCCTAATAATGCGATTTTGGCAAAGAGAGTATCTCCCGCAGGGAAGCTGCTACCATCAAATGTTTGCCCTCATTAGACTCCCCTCTGGAAGCGCTTTCACTGCAAGCTGCAGATTCCCTCCTAACAGCAAGCTTTAGGATAGGGTACTGAATTGTAACTTACTTTCGCCTAATAATGCGATTTTGGCAAAGAGAGTATCTCCCGCAGGGAAGCTGCTACCATCAAATGTTTGCCCTCATTAGACTCCCCTCTGGAAGCGCTTTCACTGCAAGCTGCAGATTCCCTCCTAACAGCAAGCTTTAGGATAGGGTACTGAATTGTAACTTACTTTCGCCTAATAATGCGATTTTGGCAAAGAGAGTATCTCCCGCAGGGAAGCTGCTACCATCAAATGTTTGCCCTCATTAGACTCCCCTCTGGAAGCGCTTTCACGGCAAGCTGCAGATTCCCTCCTAACAGCAAGCTTTAGGATAGGGTACTGAATTGTAACTTACTTTCGCCTAATAATGCGATTTTGGCAAAGAGAGTATCTCCCGCAGGGAAGCTGCTACCATCAAATGTTTGCCCTCATTAGACTCCCCTCTGGAAGCGCTTTCACTGCAAGCTGCAGATTCCCTCCTAACAGCAAGCTTTAGGATAGGGTACTGAATTGTAACTTACTTTCGCCTAATAATGCGATTTTGGCAAAGAGAGTATCTCCCGCAGGGAAGCTGCTACCATCAAATGTTTGCCCTCATTAGACTCCCCTCTGGAAGCGCTTTCACTGCAAGCTGCAGATTCCCTCCTAACAGCAAGCTTTAGGATAGGGTACTGAATTGTAACTTACTTTCGCCTAATAATGCGATTTTGGCAAAGAGAGTATCTCCCGCAGGGAAGCTGCTACCATCAAATGTTTGCCCTCATTAGACTCCCCTCTGGAAGCGCTTTCACTGCAAGCTGCAGATTCCCTCCTAACAGCAAGCTTAGGATAGGGTACTGAATTGTAACTTACTTTCGCCTAATAATGCGATTTTGGCAAAGAGAGTATCTCCCGCAGGGAAGCTGCTACCATCAAATGTTTGCCCTCATTAGACTCCCCTCTGGAAGCGCTTTCACTGCAAGCTGCAGATTCCCTCCTAACAGCAAGCTTTAGGATAGGGTACTGAATTGTAACTTACTTTCGCCTAATAATGCGATTTTGGCAAAGAGAGTATCTCCCGCAGGGAAGCTGCTACCATCAAATGTTTGCCCTCATTAGACTCCCCTCTGGAAGCGCTTTCACGGCAAGCTGCAGATTCCCTCCTAACAGCAAGCTTTAGGATAGGGTACTGAAATTGTAACTTACTTTCGCCTAATAATGCGATTTTGGCAAAGAGAGTATCTCCCGCAGGGAAGCTGCTACCATCAAATGTTTGCCCTCATTAGACTCCCCTCTCGGAAGCGCTTTCACTGCAAGCTGCAGATTCCCTCCTAACAGCAAGCTTTAGGATAGGGTACTGAATTGTAACTTACTTTCGCCTAATAATGCGATTTTGGCAAAGAGAGTATCTCCCGCAGGGGAAGCTGCTACCATCAAATGTTTGCCCTCATTAGACTCCCCTCTGGAAGCGC
>NW_027207038.1:0-65488 GCF_032191515.1 Phaenicophaeus curvirostris | reverse complement strand
CTCATTAGACTCCCCTCTGGAAGCGCTTTTACTGCAAGCTGCAGATTCCCTCCTAACAGCAAGCTGTAGGACACTGTACTGAACTGTAACTTACTTTCGCCTAAAAATGCGTTTTTAACAAAGAGAGTATCTCCCGCAGGGAAGCTGCTACCATCAAATGTTTGCCCTCATTAGACTCCCCTCTGGAAGCGCTTTCACTGCAAGCTGCAGATTCCCTCCTAACAGCAAGCTTTAGGATAGGGTACTGAATTGTAACTTACTTTCGCCTAATAAGGCGTTTTTAGCAAAGAGAGCATCTCCCACAGGGAAGCTGCTACCATCAAATGTTTGCCCTCGTTAGACTCCCCTCTGGAAGCACTTTCACTGCAAGCTGCATATTCCCTCCTAACAGCAAGATTTAGGATAGAGTACTGAATTGTAACTTACTTTCGCCTAATAATGCGATTTTGGCAAAGAGAGTATCTCCCGCAAGGAAGCTGCTACCATCAAGTGTTTGCCCTCATTAAACTCCCCTCTGGAAGCGCTTTCACTGCAAGCTGCAGATTCCCTCCTAACAGCAATCTTTAGGATAGGGTACTGAATTCTAACATAACTGCGGCTAATAATGGGATTATGGCAAAGAGAGTATCTCCCGCAGGGAAGCTGCTACCATCAAATGTTTGCCCTCATTAGTCTCCCCTCTGGAAGCGCTTTGACTGCAAGCTGCAGATTCCCTCCTAACAGCAAGCTTTAGGATAGGCTACTGAATTGTATCTTAATTTCGCCTAATAACGCGTTTTTAACAAAGAGAGTATCTCCCGCAGGGAAGCTGCTACCATCAAATGTTTGCCCTCGTTAGACTCCCCTCTGGAAGCGCTTTCACTGCAAGCTGCAGATTCCCTCCTAACAGCAAGCTTTAGGATAGGGTACTGAATTGTATCTTACTTTCGCCTAATAAGGCGTTTTTAGCAAAGAGAGCATCTCCCACAGGGAAGCTGCTACCATCAAATGTTTGCCCTCGTTAGACTCCCCTCTGGAAGCGCTTTCACTGCAAGCTGCAGATTCCCTCCTAACAGCAAGCTTTAGGATAGGGTACTGAATTGTAACTTACTTTCGCCTAATAATGCGATTTTGGCAAAGAGAGTATCTCCCGCAGGGAAGCTGCTACCATCAAATGTTTGCCCTCATTAGACTCCCCTCTGGAAGCGCTTTCACTGCAAGCTGCAGATTCCCTCCTAACAGCAAGCTTTAGGATAGGGTACTGAATTCTAACATAACTGCGGCTAATAATGGGATTTTGGCAAAGAGAGTATCTCCCGCAGGGAAGCTGCTACCATCAAATGTTTGCCCTCATTAGACTCCCCTCTGGAAGCGCTTTCACTGCAAGCTGCAGATTCCCTCCTAACAGCAAGCTTTAGGATAGGGTACTGAATTGTAACTTACTTTCGCCTAATAACGCGTTTTTAACAAAGAGAGTATCTCCCGCAGGGAAGCTGCTACCATCAAATGTTTGCCCTCGTTAGACTCCCCTCTGGAAGCGCTTTCACTGCAAGCTGCAGATTCCCTCCTAACAGCAAGCTTTAGGATAGGGTACTGAATTGTAGCTTACTTTCGCCAAATAATGCGATTTTGGCAAAGAGAGTATCTCCCGCAGGGAAGCTGCTACCATCAAATGTTTGCCCTCGTTAGACTCCCCTCTGGAAGCGCTTTCACTGCAAGCTGCAGATTCCCTCCTAACAGCAAGCTTTAGGATAGGCTACTGAATTATAACATAACTGCGGCTAATAATGGGATTTTGGCAAAGAGAGCATCTCCCACAGGGAAGCTGCTACCATCAAATGTTTGCCCTCGTTAGACTCCCCTCTGGAAGCGCTTTCACTGCAAGCTGCAGATTCCCTCCTAACAGCAAGCTTTAGGATAGTGTACTGAATTGTAACTTACTTTCGCCTAATAATGCGATTTTGGAAAAGAAAGTATCTCCCACAGGGAAGCTGCTACCATCAAATGTTTGCCCTCATTGGACTCCCCTCTGGAAGCGCTTTTACTGCAAGCTGCAGATTCCCTCCTAACAGCAAGCTGTAGGACACTGTACTGAACTGTAACTTACTTTCGCCTAAAAATGCGTTTTTAACAAAGAGAGTATCTCCCGCAGGGAAGCTGCTACCATCAAATGTTTGCCCTCATTAGACTCCCCTCTGGAAGCGCTTTCACTGCAAGCTGCAGATTCCCTCCTAACAGCAAGCTTTACGATAGGGTACTGAATTGTAACTTACTTTCGGCTAATAAGGCGTTTTTAGCAAAGAGAGTATATCCCACAGAGAAGCTGCTACCATCAAATGTTTGCCCTCGTTAGACTCCCCTCTGGAAGCGCTTTCACTGCAAGCTGCAGATTCCCTCCTAACAGCAAGCTTTAGGATTGGGTACTGAATTGTAACTTACTTTCGCCTAATAATGCGATTTTGGCAAAGAGACTATCTCCCGCAGGGAAGCTGCTATCATCAAATGTTTGCCCTCATTAGACTCCCCTCTGGAAGCGCTTTCACTGCAAGCTGCAGATTCCCTCCTAACAGCAAGCTTTAGGATAGGGTACTGAATTGTAACTTACTTTCGCCTAATAATGCGATTTTGGCAAAGAGAGTATCTCCCGCAGGGAAGCTGCTACCATCAAATGTTTGCCCTCGTTAGACTCCCCTCTGGAAGCGCTTTCACTGCAAGCTGCAGATTCCCTCCTAACAGCAAGCTTTAGGATAGGGTACTGAATTGTAACTTACTTTCGCCTAATAATGCGATTTTGGCAAAGAGAGTATCTCCCGCAGGGAAGCTGCTACCATCAAATCTTTGCCCTCATTAGAATCCCCTCTGGAAGCGCTTTCTCTGCAAGCTGCAGATTCCCTCCTAACAGCAAGTTTATGATAGGGTACGGAATTGTAACTTACTTTGGCCTAATAAGGCGAATTTCGAAAAGAGTATCTCCTGCAGGGAAGCTGATACTATCAAATGTTTGCCCTCATTAGACTCCCCTCTGGAAGCACTTTCACTGCAAGCTGCAGATTCCGTCCTAACAGCAAGCTTTAGGATAGGGTACTGAATTGTAACTTACTTCCGCCTAATAAGGCGATTTTGGCAAAGAGAGTATCTCCCGCAGGGAAGCTGCTACCATCAAATGTTTGCCCTCGTTAGACTCCCCTCTGGAAGCGCTTTCACTGCAAGCTGCAGATTCCCTCCTAACAGCAAGCTTTAGGATAGGGTCCTGAATTGTATCTTAACTGCAGCTAATAAGGCGATTTTGGGAAAGAGAATATCTCCCGCAGGGAAGCTGCTACCATCAAATGTTTGCCCTCATTAGACTCCCCTCTGGAAGCGCTTTCACTGCAAGCTGCAGATTCCCTCCTAACAGCAAGCTTTAGGATAGGGTACTGAATTGTAACTTAACTGCGGCTAATACTGCGATTTTGGCAAAGAGAGTATCTCCCGCAAGGAAGCTGCTACCATCAAGTGTTTGCCCTCATTAGACTCCCCTCTGGAAGCGCTTTCACTGCAAGCTGCAGATTCCCTCCTAACAGCAAGCTTTAGGATAGGGTACTGAATTGTAACTTACTTTCGCCTAATAATGCGATTTTGGCAAAAAGAGTATCTCCCGCAGGGCAGCTGCTACCATCAAATGTTTGCCCTCATTAGACTCCCCTCTGGAAGCGCTTTCACTGCAAGCTTCAGATTCCCTCCTAACAGCAAGCTTTAGGATAAGGTACTGAATTGTAACTTACTTTCGCCTAATAATGCGATTTTGGCAAAGAGAGTATCTCCCGCAGGGAAGCTGCTACCATCAAATGTTTGCCCTCCTTAGACTCCCCTCTGGAAGCGCTTTCACTGCAAGCTGCAGATTCCCTCCTAACAGCAAGCTTTAGGATAGGGTACTGAATTGTAACTTAACTGCGTCTAATAAGGCGATTATGGCAAAGAGAGTATCTCCGGCAGGGAAGCTGCTACCATCAAATGTTTGCCCTCATTAGACTCCCCTCTGGAAGCGCTTTCACTGCAAGCTGCAGATTCCCTCCTAACAGCAATCTTTAGGATAGGGTACTGAATTGTAACTTAACTGCGGCTAATAAGGGGATTTTGGCAAAGAGACTATCTCCCGCAGGGAAGCTGCTACCGTCAAATGTTTGCCCTCATTAGACTCCCCTCTGGAAGCGCTTTCACTGCAAGCTTCAGATTCCTTCCTAACAGCAAGCTTTAGGATAGGGTACTGAATTGTAACTTAACTGCGGCTAATAAGTCAAAATTGGAAAAGAGATTATCTCCCGCAGGGAAGCTGCTACCATCAAATGTTTGCCCTCGTTAGACTCCCCTCTGGAAGCGCTTTCACTGCAAGCTGCAGATTCCCTCCTAACAGCAAGCTTTAGGATAAGGTACTGAATTGTAACTTACTTTCGCCTAATAATGCGATTTTGGCAAAGAGACTATAACTCGCAGGGAAGCTGCTGCCACCAAATGTTTGCCCTCATTAGAGTCCCCTCTGGAAGCGCTTTCACTGCAAGCTGCAGATTCCCTCCTAACAGCAAGCTTTAGGATATGGTACTGAATTGTAACTTAACTGCGGTTAATAAGGCGATTTTGTCAAAGAGAATATCTCCCGCAGGGAAGCTGCTACAATTAAATATTTGCCCTCATTAGACTCCCCTCTTGAAGCGCTTTCACTGCAAGCTGTAGATTCCCTCCTAACAGCAAGCTTTAGGATAGGGTACTGAATTGTAACTTACTTTCGCCTAATAATGCGATTTTGGCAAAGAGACTATCTCCCGCAGGGAAGCTGCTACCATCAAATGTTTGCCCTCATTAGACTGCCCTCTGGAAGCGCTTTCACTGCAAGCTGCAGATTCCTTCCTAACAGCAAGCTTTAGGATAGGGTACTGAATTGTAACTTACTTTCGCCTAATAATGCGATTTTGGCAAAGAGAGTATCTCCCGCAGGGAAGCTGCTACCATCACATGTTTGCCCTCATTAGACTCCCCTCTGGAAGCGCTTTCACTGCAAGCTGCAGATTCCCTCCTAACAGCAAGCTTTAGGATAGGGTACTGAATTGTAACTTACTTTAGCCTAATAGTGCGATTTTGGCAAAGAGAGTATCTCCCGCAGGGATGCTGCTACCATCAAATATTTGCCCTCATTAGACTCCCCTCTGGAAGTGCTTTCACTGCAAGCTGCAGATTCCCTCCTAACAGCAATCTTTAGGATAGGGTACTGAATTGTAACTTACTTTCGCCTAATAATGCGATTATGACAAAGAGAGTATCTCCCGCAGGGAAGCTGCTACCATCAAATGTTTGCCCTCGTTAGACTCCCCTCTGGAAGCGCTTTCACTGCAAGCTGCAGAATCCCTCCTAACAGCAAGCTTTAGGATAGGGTACTGAATTGTA
Source organism: Phaenicophaeus curvirostris (assembly GCF_032191515.1). NCBI lineage: Eukaryota > Metazoa > Chordata > Aves > Cuculiformes > Cuculidae > Phaenicophaeus > Phaenicophaeus curvirostris. Next base: position 60,091 of record NW_027207038.1, on the reverse strand, counting down.
ACTTACTTTCGCCTAAAAATGCGATTTTGGCAAAGAGAATATCTCCCGCAGGGAAGCTGCTACCATCAAATGTTTGCCCTCATTAGACTCCCCTCTGGAAGCGCTTTCACTGCAAGCTGCAGATTCCCTCCTAACAGCAAGCTTTAGGATAGGGTACTGAATTGTAACTTACTTTCGCCTAATAATGCGATTTTGGCAAAGAGAGTATCTCCCGCAGGGAAGCTGCTACCATCAAATCTTTGCCCTCATTAGACTCCCCTCTGGAAGCGCTTTCACTGCAAGCTGCAGATTCCCTCCTAACAGCAAGCTTTACGATAGGGTACTGAATTGTATCTTAATTGCAGCTAAAAAGGCGATTTTGGCAAAGAGAATATCTCCCGCAGGGAAGCTGCTACCATCAAATGTTTGCCCTCATTAGACTCCCCTCTGGAAGCGCTTTCACTGCAAGCTGCAGATTCCCTCCTAACAGCAAGCTTTAGGATAGGGTACTGAATTGTAACTTAACTGCGGCTAATAAGGCGATTATGGCAAAGAGAATATCTCCCGCAGGGAAGCTGCTACCATAAAATGTTTGCCCTCATTAGACTCCCCTCTGGAAGCGCGTTCACTGCAAGCTGCAGATTCCCTCCTAACAGCAACCTTTAGGATAGGGTACTGAATTGTAACTTACTTTCGACTAATAATGCGATTTTGGCAAAGAGAGTATCTCCCGCAGGGAAGCTGCTACCATCAAATGTTTGCCCTCGTTAGACTCCCCTCTGGAAGCGCTTTCACTGCAAGCTGCAGATTCCCTCCTAACAGCAAGCTTTAGGATAGGGTACTGAATTGTAACTTACTTTCGCCTAATAATGCGATTTTGGCAAAGAGAGTATCTCCCGCAGGGAAGCTGCTACCATCAAATGTTTGCCCTCGTTAGACTCCCCTCTGGAAGCGCTTTCACTGCAAGCTGCAGATTCCCTCCTAACAGCAAGCTTTAGGATAGGGTACTGAATTGTAACTTACTTTCGCCTAATAATGCGATTTTGGCAAAGAGAGTATCTCCCGCAGGGAAGCTGCTACCATCAAATCTTTGCCCTCATTAGAATCCCCTCTGGAAGCGCTTTCTCTGCAAGCTGCAGATTCCCTCCTAACAGCAAGTTTATGATAGGGTACGGAATTGTAACTTACTTTGGCCTAATAAGGCGATTTTCGAAAAGAGTATCTCCTGCAGGGAAGCTGATACTATCAAATGTTTGCCCTCATTAGACTCCCCTCTGGAAGCACTTTCACTGCAAGCTGCAGATTCCGTCCTAACAGCAAGCTTTAGGATAGGGTACTGAATTGTAACTTACTTCCGCCTAATAAGGCGATTTTGGCAAAGAGAGTATCTCCCGCAGGGAAGCTGCTACCATCAAATGTTTGCCCTCGTTAGACTCCCCTCTGGAAGCGCTTTCACTGCAAGCTGCAGATTCCCTCCTAACAGCAAGCTTTAGGATAGGGTACTGAATTGTAACTTAACTGCAGATAATAAGGCGATTTTCGAAAAGAGTATCTCCTGCAGGGAAGCTGATACTATCAAATGTTTGCCCTCATTAGACTCCCCTCTGGAAGCACTTTCACTGCAAGCTGCAGATTCCGTCCTAACAGCAAGCTTTAGGATAGGGTACTGAATTGTAACTTACTTCCGCCTAATAAGGCGATTTTGGCAAAGAGAGTATCTCCCGCAGGGAAGCTGCTACCATCAAATGTTTGCCCTCGTTAGACTCCCCTCTGGAAGCGCTTTCACTGCAAGCTGCAGATTCCCTCCTAACAGCAAGCTTTAGGATAGGGTCCTGAATTGTAACTTAACTGCAGCTAATAAGGCGATTTTGGGAAAGAGAATATCTCCCGCAGGGAAGCTGCTACCATCAAATGTTTGCCCTCATTAGACTCCCCTCTGGAAGCGCTTTCACTGCAAGCTGCAGATTCCCTCCTAACAGCAAGCTTTAGGATAGGGTACTGAATTGTAACTTAACTGCGGCTAATACTGCGATTTTGGCAAAGAGATTATCTCCCGCAAGGAAGCTGCTACCATCAAGTGTTTGCCCTCATTAGACTCCCCTCTGGAAGCGCTTTCACTGCAAGCTGCAGATTCCCTCCTAACAGCAAGCTTTAGGATAGGGTACTGAATTGTAACTTACTTTCGCCTAATAATGCGATTTTGGCAAAAAGAGTATCTCCCGCAGGGCAGCTGCTACCATCAAATGTTTGCCCTCATTAGACTCCCCTCTGGAAGCGCTTTCACTGCAAGCTTCAGATTCCCTCCTAACAGCAAGCTTTAGGATAAGGTACTGAATTGTAACTTACTTTCGCCTAATAATGCGATTTTGGCAAAGAGAGTATCTCCCGCAGGGAAGCTGCTACCATCAAATGTTTGCCCTCCTTAGACTCCCCTCTGGAAGCGCTTTCACTGCAAGCTGCAGATTCCCTCCTAACAGCAAGCTTTAGGATAGGGTACTGAATTGTAACTTAACTGCGTCTAATAAGGCGATTATGGCAAAGAGAGTATCTCCGGCAGGGAAGCTGCTACCATCAAATGTTTGCCCTCATTAGACTCCCCTCTGGAAGCGCTTTCACTGCAAGCTGCAGATTCCCTCCTAACAGCAATCTTTAGGATAGGGTACTGAATTGTAACTTAACTGCGGCTAATAAGGCGATTTTGGCAAAGAGACTATCTCCCGCAGGGAAGCTGCTACCGTCAAATGTTTGCCCTCATTAGACTCCCCTCTGGAAGCGCTTTCACTGCAAGCTTCAGATTCCTTCCTAACAGCAAGCTTTAGGATAGGGTACTGAATTGTAACTTAACTGCGGCTAATAAGTCAAAATTGGAAAAGAGATTATCTCCCGCAGGGAAGCTGCTACCATCAAATGTTTGCCCTCGTTAGACTCCCCTCTGGAAGCGCTTTCACTGCAAGCTGCAGATTCCCTCCTAACAGCAAGCTTTAGGATAGGGTACTGAATTGTAACTTACTTTCGCCTAATAATGCGATTTTGGCAAAGAGACTATAACTCGCAGGGAAGCTGCTGCCACCAAATGTTTGCCCTCATTAGAGTCCCCTCTGGAAGCGCTTTCACTGCAAGCTGCAGATTCCCTCCTAACAGCAAGCTTTAGGATATGGTACTGAATTGTAACTTAACTGCGGCTAATAAGGCGATTTTGTCAAAGAGAATATCTCCCGCAGGGAAGCTGCTACAATTAAATATTTGCCCTCATTAGACTCCCCTCTTGAAGCGCTTTCACTGCAAGCTGTAGATTCCCTCCTAACAGCAAGCTTTAGGATAGGGTACTGAATTGTAACTTACTTTCGCCTAATAATGCGATTTTGGCAAAGAGACTATCTCCCGCAGGGAAGCTGCTACCATCAAATGTTTGCCCTCATTAGACTGCCCTCTGGAAGCGCTTTCACTGCAAGCTGCAGATTCCCTCCTAACAGCAATCTTTAGGATAGGGTACTGAATTGTAACTTACTTTCGCCTAATAATGCGATTATGACAAAGAGAGTATCTCCCGCAGGGAAGCTGCTACCATCAAATGTTTGCCCTCGTTAGACTCCCCTCTGGAAGCGCTTTCACTGCAAGCTGCAGAATCCCTCCTAACAGCAAGCTTTAGGATAGGGTACTGAATTGTAACTTACTTTCGCCTAAAAATGCGATTTTGGCAAAGAGAGTATCTCCCGCAGGGAAGCTGCTACCATCAAATGTTTGCCCTCATTAGACTCCCCTCTGGAAGCGCTTTCACTGCAAGCTGCAGATTCCCTCCTAACAGCAAGCTTTAGGATAGGGTACTGAATTGTAACTTACTTTCGCCTAATAATGCGATTTTGGCAAAGAGAGTATCTCCCGCAGGGAAGCTGCTACCATCAAATCTTTGCCCTCATTAGACTCCCCTCTGGAAGCGCTTTCACTGCAAGCTGCAGATTCCCTCCTAACAGCAAGCTTTACGAAAGGGTACTGAATTGTATCTTAATTGCAGCTAAAAAGGCGATTTTGGCAAAGAGAATATCTCCCGCAGGGAAGCTGCTACCATCAAATGTTTGCCCTCATTAGACTCCCCTCTGGAAGCGCTTTCACTGCAAGCTGCAGATTCCCTCCTAACAGCAAGCTTTAGGATAGGGTACTGAATTGTAACTTAACTGCGGCTAATAAGGCGATTATGGCAAAGAGAATATCTCCCGCAGGGAAGCTGCTACCATCAAATGTTTGCCCTCATTAGACTCCCCTCTGGAAGCGCGTTCACTGCAAGCTGCAGATTCCCTCCTAACAGCAAGCTTTAGGATAGGGTACTGAATTGTAACTTACTTTCGCCTAATAATGCGATTTTGGCAAAGAGACTATCTCCCGCAAGGAAGCTGCTACCATCAAGTGTTTGCCCTCATTAGACTCCCCTCTGGAAGCGCTTTTACTGCAAGCTGCAGATTCCCTCCTAACAGCAAGCTGTAGGACACTGTACTGAACTCTAACTTACTTTCGCTTAAAAATGCGTTTTTAACAAAGAGAGTATCTCCCGCAGGGAAGCTGCTACCATCAAATGTTTGCCCTCATTAGACTCCCCTCTGGAAGCGCTTTCACTGCAAGCTGCAGATTCCCTCCTAACAGCAAGGTTTACGATAGGGTACTGAATTGTAACTTACTTTCGCCTAATAAGGCGTTTTTAGCAAAGAGAGTATATCCCACAGGGAAGCTGCTACCATCAAATGTTTGCCCTCATTAGACTCCCCTCTGGAAGCGCTTTCACTGCAAGCTGCAGATTCCCTCCTAACAGCAAGCTTTAGGATAGGGTACTGAATTGTAACTTACTTTCGCCTAATAACGCGTTTTTAACAAAGAGAGTATCTCCCGCAGGGAAGCTGCTACCATCAAATGTTTGCCCTCGTTAGACTCCCCTCTGGAAGCGCTTTCACTGCAAGCTGCAGATTCCCTCCTAACAGCAAGCTTTAGGATAGGGTCCTGAATTGTAACTTACTTTCGCCTAATAATGCGATTTTGGCAAAGAGAGTATCTCCCGCAAGGAAGCTGCTACCATCAAGTGTTTGCCCTCATTAGACTCCCCTCTGGAAGCGCTTTTACTGCAAGCTGCAGATTCCCTCCTAACAGCAAGCTGTAGGACACTGTACTGAACTGTAACTTACTTTCGCCTAAAAATGCGTTTTTAACAAAGAGAGTATCTCCCGCAGGGAAGCTGCTACCATCAAATGTTTGCCCTCATTAGACTCCCCTCTGGAAGCGCTTTCACTGCAAGCTGCAGATTCCCTCCTAACAGCAAGCTTTAGGATAGGGTACTGAATTGTAACTTACTTTCGCCTAATAAGGCGTTTTTAGCAAAGAGAGCATCTCCCACAGGGAAGCTGCTACCATCAAATGTTTGCCCTCGTTAGACTCCCCTCTGGAAGCGCTTTCACTGCAAGCTGCAGATTCCCTCCTAACAGCAAGCTTTAGGATAGGGTACTGAATTGTAACTTACTTTCGCCTAATAATGCGATTTTGGCAAAGAGAGTATCTCCCGCAAGGAAGCTGCTACCATCAAGTGTTTGCCCTCATTAGACTCCCCTCTGGAAGTGCTTTCACTGCAAGCTGCAGATTCCCTCCTAACAGCAAGCTTTAGGATAGAGTACTGAATTGTAACTTACTTTCGGCTAATAAGGCGTTTTTAGCAAAGAGAGTATATCCCACAGAGAAGCTGCTACCATCAAATGTTTGCCCTCGTTAGACTCCCCTCTGGAAGCGCTTTCACTGCAAGCTGCAGATTCCCTCCTAACAGCAATCTTTAGGATAGGGTACTGAATTGTAACTTACTTTCGCCTAATAAGGCGTTTATAGCAAAGAGAGCATCTCCCACAGGGAAGCTGCTACCATCAAATGTTTGCCCTCGTTAGACTCCCCTCTGGAAGCACTTTCACTGCAAGCTGCAGATTCCCTCCTAACAGCAAGCTTTAGGATAGGGTACTGAATTGTAACTTACTTTCGCCTAATAATGCGATTTTGGCAAAGAGAGTATCTCCCGCAAGGAAGCTGCTACCATCAAGTGTTTGCCCTCATTAGACTCCCCTCTGGAAGCGCTTTCACTGCAAGCTGCAGATTCCCTCCTAACAGCAATCTTTAGGATAGGGTACTGAATTCTAACATAACTGCGGCTAGTAATGGGATTATGGCAAAGAGAGTATCTCCCGCAGGGAAGCTGCTACCATCAAATGTTTGCCCTCATTAGACTCCCCTCTGGAAGCGCTTTGACTGCAAGCTGCAGATTCCCTCCTAACAGCAAGCTTTAGGATAGGCTACTGAATTGTATCTTAATTTCGCATAATAACGCGTTTTTAACAAAGAGAGTATCTCCCGCAGGGAAGCTGCTACCATCAAATGTTTGCCCTCTTTAGACTCCCCTCTGGAAGCGCTTTCACTGCAAGCTGCAGATTCCCTCCTAACAGCAAGCTTTAGGATAGGGTACTGAATTGTAACTTACTTTCGCATAATAATGCGATTTTGGCAAAGAGAGTATCTCCCGCAGGGAAGCTGCTACCATCAAATGTTTGCCCTCATTAGACTCCCCTCTGGAAGCGCTTTCACTGCAAGCTGCAGATTCCCTCCTAACAGCAAGCTTTAGGATAGGGTACTGAATTGTATCTTACTTTCGCCTAATAAGGCGTTTTTAGCAAAGAGAGCATCTCCCACAGGGAAGCTACTACCATCAAATGTTTGCCCTCGTTAGACTCCCCTCTGGAAGCGCTTTCACTGCAAGCTGCAGATTCCATCCTAACAGCAAGCTTTAGGATAGGGTACTGAATTGTAACTTACTTTCGCCTAATAATGAGATTTTGGCAAAGAGAGTATCGCCCGCAAGGAAGCTGCTACCATCAAGTGTTTGCCCTCATTAGACTCCCCTCTGGAAGTGCTTTCACTGCAAGCTGCAGATTCCCTCCTTACAGCAAGCTTTAGGATAGTGTACTGAATTCTAACATAACTGCGGCTAATAATGGGATTTTGGCAAAGAGAGTATCTCCCGCAGGGAAGCTGCTACCATCAAATGTTTGCCCTCATTAGACTCCCCTCTGGAAGCGCTTTGACTGCAAGCTGCAGATTCCCTCCTAACAGCAAGCTTTACGATAGTGTACTGAATTGTAACTTACTTTCGGCTAATAAGGCGTTTTTAGCAAAGAGAGTATCTCCCACAGGGAAGCTGCTACCATCAAATGTTTGCCCTCGTTAGACTCCCCTCTGGAAGCGCTTTCACTGCAAGCTGCAGATTCCCTCCTAACAGCAAGCTTTAGGATAGGGTACTGAATTGTATCTTACTTTCGCCTAATAAGGCGTTTTTAGCAAAGAGAGCATCTCCCACAGGGAAGCTGCTACCATCAAATGTTTGCCCTCCTTAGACTCCCCTCTGGAAGCGCTTTCACTGCAAGCTGCAGATTACCTCCTAACAGCAAGCTTTAGGATAGGGTACTGATTTGTAACTTAACTGCGGCTAATAAGGCGATTTTGGCAAAGAGAGTATCTCCCGCAGGGAAGCTGCTACCATCAAAAATTTGCCCTCATTAGACTCCCCTCTGGAAGCGCTTTCACTGCAAGCTGCAGATTCCCTCCTAACAGCAATCTTTAGGATAGGGTACTGAATTCTAACATAACTGCGGCTAATAATGGGATTTTAGCAAAGAGAGTATCTCCCGCAGGGAAGCTGCTACCATCAAATGTTTGCCCTCATTAGACTCCCCTCTGGAAGCGCTTTCACTGCAAGCTGCAGATTCCCTCCTAACAGCAAGCTTTAGGATAGGGTACTGAATTGTAACTTACTTTCGCCTAATAATGCGATTTTGGCAAAGAGAGTATCTCCCGCAGGGAAGCTGCTACCATCAAATGTTTGCCCTCATTAGACTCCCCTCTGGAAGCGCTTTCACTGCAAGCTGCAGATTCCCTCCTAACAGCAAGCTTTAGGATAGAGTACTGAATTGTAACTTACTTTCACCTAATAATGCGATTTTGGCAAAGAGAGTATCTCCCGCAGGGAAGCTGCTACCATCAAATGTTTGCCCTCGTTAGACTCCCCTCTGGAAGCGCTTTCACTGCAAGCTGCAGATTCCCTCCTAACAGCAAGCTTTAGGATAGGCTACTGAATTATAACATAACTGCGGATAATAATGGGATTTTGGCAAAGAGAGCATCTCCCACAGGGAAGCTGCTACCATCAAATGTTTGCCCTCATTAGACTCCCCTCTGGAAGCGCTTTCACTGCAAGCTGCAGATTCCCTCCTAACAGCAAGCTTTAGGATAGTGTACTGAACTGTAACTTACTTTCGCCTAAAAATGCGTTTTTAACAAAGAGAGAATCTCCCGCAGGGAAGCTGCTACCATCAAATGTTTGCCCTCATTAGACTCCCCTCTGGAAGCGCTTTCACTGCAAGCTGCAGATTCCCTCCTAACAGCAAGCTTTACGATAGGGTACTGAATTGTAACTTAACTGCGGCTAATAAGGCGAATTTGGCAAAGAGAGTATCTCCCGCAGGGAAGCTGCTAACATCAAATGTTTGCCCTCATTAGACTCCCCTCTGGAAGCGCTTTCACTGCAAGCTGCAGATTCCCTCCTAACAGCAAGCTTTAGGATAGGGTCCTGAATTGTAACGTACTTTCGCCTAATAATGCGATTTTGGAAAAGAGAGTATCTCCCGCAGGGAAGCTGCTACCATCAAACGTTTGCCCTCGTTAGACTCCCCTCTGGAAGCGCTTTCTCTGCAAGCTGCAGATTCCCTCCTAACAGCAAGCTTTAGGATAGGGTACTGAATTGTAACTTACTTTCGCCTAATAATGCGATTTTGGCAAAGAGAGTATCTCCCGCAGGGCAGCTGCTAACATAAAATGTTTGCCCTCATTAGACTCCCCTCTGGAAGCGCTTTCACTGCAAGCTGCAGATTCCCTCCTAACAGCAAGCTTTAGGATAGGGTACTGAATTATAACTTACTTTCGCCTACTAATGCGATTTTGGCAAAGAGAGTATCTCCCGCAGGGAAGCTGCTACCATCAAATGTTTGCCCTCATTAGACTCCCCTCTGGAAGCGCTTTCACTGCAAGCTGCAGATTCCCTCCTAACAGCAATCTTTAGGATAGGGTCCTGAATTGTAACTTAACTGCGGATAATAAGGCGATTTTGGCAAAGAGAGTATCTCCCGCAGGGAAGTTGCTACCATCAAACGTTTGCCCTCGTTAGACTCCCCTCTGGAAGCGCTTTCACTGCAAGCTGCAGATTCCCTCCTAACAGCAAGCTTTAGGATAGGGTACTGAATTGTAACTTATCTGCGGCTAATAAGGCGATTTTGGCAAAGAGAATATCTCCCGCAGGTAAGCTGCTACCATCAAATGTTTGCCCTCATTAGACTCCCCTCTGGAAGCGCTTTCACTGCAAGCTGCAGATTCCCTCCTAACAGCAAGTTTTAGGATAGGGTACTGAATTGTAACTTACTTTCGCCTAATAATGCGATTTTGGCAAAGAGAATATCTCCCGCAGGGAAGCTGCTACCATCAAATATTTGCCCTCATTAGACTCCCCTCTGGAAGCGCTTTCACTGCAAGCTGCAGATTCCCTCCTAACAGCAAGTTTTAGCATAGGGTACTGAATTGTAAATTACTTTCGCCTAATAATGCGATTTTGGCAAAGAGAGTATCTCCCGCAGGGAAGCTGCTACCATCAAATGTTTGCCCTCATTAGACTCCCCTCTGGAAGCGCTTTCACTGCAAGCTGCAGATTCCCTCCTAACAGCAAGCTTTAGGATAGGGTACTGAATTGTAACTTACTTTCGCCTAATAATGCGATTTTGGCAAAGAGAGTATCTCCCGCAGGGAAGCTGCTACCATCAAATGTTTGCCCTCGTTAGACTACCCTCTGGAAGCGCTTTCACTGCAAGCTGCAGATTCCCTCCTAACAGCAATCTTTAGGATAGGGTACTGAATTGTAACTTAACTGCGGCTAATAAGGCGATTTTGGCAAAGAGAATATCTCCCGCAGGGAAGCTGCTACCATCAAATGTTTGCCCTCATTAGACTCCCCTCTGGAAGCGCTTTCACTGCAAGCTGTAGATTCCCTCCTAACAGCAAGCTTTAGGATAGGGTACTGAATTGTTACTTAACTGCGGATAATAAGGCGATTATGGCAAAGAGAATATCTCCCGCAGGGAAGCTGCTACCATCAAATATTTGCCCTCATTAGACTCCCCTCTGGAAGCGCTTTCACTGCAAGCTGCAGATTCCCTCCTAACAGCAAGCTTTAGGATAGGGTACTGAATTGTAACTTACTTTCGCCTAATAATGCGATTTTGGCAATGAGAATATCTCCCGCAGGGAAGCTGCTACCATCAAATGTTTGCCCTCATTAGACTCCCCTCTGGAAGCGCTTTCACTGCAAGCTGTAGATTCCCTCCTAACAGCAAGCTTTAGGATAGGGTACTGAATTGTATCTTAACTGCGGCTAATAAGGCGATTTTGGGAAAGAGAGTATCTCCCGCAGGGAAGCTGCTACCATCAAATATTTGCCCTCATTAGAGTCCCCTCTGGAAGCGCTTTCACTGCAAGCTGCAGATTCCCTCCTAACAGCAAGCTTTAGGATAGGGTCCTGAATTGTAACGTACTTTCGCCTAATAATGCGATTTTGGCAAAGAGAGTATCTCCCGCAGGGAAGCTGCTACCATCAAACGTTTGCCCTCATTAGACTCCACTCTGGAAGCGCTTTCACTGCAAGCTGCAGATTCCCTCCTAACAGCAAGCTTTAGGATAGGGTACTGAATTGTAACTTACTTTCGCCTAATAATGCGATTTTGGCAAAGAGAGTATCTCCCGCAGGGCAGCTGCTACCATAAAATGTTTGCCCTCATTAGACTCCCCTCTGGAAGCGCTTTCACTGCAAGCTGCAGATTCCCTCCTAACAGCAATCTTTAGGATAGGGTACTGAATTGTAACTTACTTTCGCCTAATAATGCGATTTTGGCAAAGAGAATATCTCCCGCAGGGAAGCTGCTACCATCAAATGTTTGCCCTCATTAGACTCCCCTCTGGAAGCGCTTTCACTGCAAGCTGCAGATTCCCTCCTAACAGCAAGCTTTAGGATAGTGTACTGAATTGTAACTTAACTACGGCTAATAAGGCGAATATGGCAAAGAGAATATCTCCCGCAGGGAAGCTGCTACCATCAAATGTTTGCCCTCATTAGACTCCCCTCTGGAATCGCTTTCACTGCAAGCTGCAGATTCCCTCCTAACAGCAAGCTTTAGGATAGGGTACTGAATTGTAACTTACTTTCGCCTAATAATGCGATTTTGGCAAAGAGAGTATCTCCCGCAGGGTAGCTGCTACCATCAAATGTTTGCCCTCATTAGACTCCCCTCTGGAAGCGCTTTCACTGCAAGCTGCAGATTCCCTCCTAACAGCAAGCTTTAGGATAGGGTCCTGAATTGTAACTTAACTGCGGCTAATAAGGCGATTTTGGAAAAGAGAGTATCTCCCGCAGGGAAGCTGCTAACATCAAATGTTTGCCCTCATTAGACTCCCCTCTGGAAGCGCTTTCACTGCAAGCTGCAGATTCCCTCCTAACAGCAAGCTTTAGGATAGGGTACTGAATTGTAACTTAACTGCGGATAATAAGGCGATTTTGGCAAAGAGAGTATCTCCCGCAGGGAAGCTGCTACCATCAAATGTTTGCCCTCATTAGACTCCCCTCTGGAAGCGCTTTCACTGCAAGCTGCAGATTCCCTCCTAACAGCAAGCTTTAGGATAGGGTACTGAATTGTAACTTAATTTCGCCTAATAATGCGATTTTGGCAAAGAGAGTATCTCCCGCAGGGAAGCTGCTACCATCAAATATTTGCCCTCATTAGACTCCCCTCTGGAAGCGCTTTCACTGCAAGCTGCAGATTCCCTCCTAACAGCAAGCTTTAGGATAGGGTACTGAATTGTAACTTAACTGCGGCTAATAAGGCGATTTTGGCAAAGAGAGTATCTCCCGCAGGGAAGCTGCTAACATCAAATGTTTGCCCTCATTAGACTCCCCTCTGGAAGCGCTTTCACTGCAAGCTGCAGATTCCCTCCTAACAGCAAGCTTTAGGATAGGGTACTGAATTGTAACTTACTTTCGCCTAATAATGAGATTTTGGAAAAGAGAGTATCTCCCGCAGGGAAGCTGCTACCATCAAACGTTTACCCTCGTTAGACTCCCCTCCGGAAGCGCTTTCACTGCAAGCTGCAGATTCCCTCCTAACAGCAAGCTTTAGGATAGGGTACTGAATTGAAACTTACTTTCGCATAATATTGCGATTTTGGCAAAGAGAGTATCTCCCGCAGGGAAGCTGCTAACATCAAATGTTTGCCCTCATTAGACTCCCCTCTGGAAGCGCTTTCACTGCAAGCTGCAGATTCCCTCCTAACAGCAAGCTTTAGGATAGGGTACTGAATTGTAACTTAACTGCGGCTAATAAGGCGAATTTGGCAAAGAGAATATCTCCCGCAGGGAAGCTGCTACCATCAAATGTTTGCCCTCATTAGACTCCCCTCTGGAATCGCTTTCACTGCAAGCTGCAGATTCCCTCCTAACAGCAAGCTTTAGGATAGGGTACTGAATTGTAACTTAACTGCGGATAATAAGGCGATTTTGGCAAAGAGATTATCTCCCGCAGGGAAGCTGCTACCATCAAATGTTTGCCCTCATTAGACTCCCCTCTGGAAGCGCTTTCACTGCAAGCTGCAGATTCCCTCCTAACAGCAAGCTTTAGGATATGGTACTGAATTGTAACTTACTTTCGCCTAATAATGCGATTTTGGCAAAGAGAGTATCTCCCGCAGGGAAGCTGCTACCATCAAATGTTTGCCCTCATTAGACTCCCCTCTGGAAGCGCTTTCACTGCAAGCTGCAGATTCCCTCCTAACAGCAAGCTTTAGGATAGGGTACTGAATTGTAACTTAACTGCGGCTAATAATGCGATTTTGGCAAAGAGAGTATCTCCCGCAGGGAAGCTGCTAACATCAAATGTTTGCCCTCATTAGACTCCCCTCTGGAAGCGCTTTCACTGCAAGCTGCAGATTCCCTCCTAACAGCAAGCTTTAGGATAGGGTACTGAATTGTAACGTACTTTCGCCTAATTATGCGATTTTGGCAAAGAGAGTATCTCCCGCAGGGAAGCTGCTACCATCAAACGTTTGCCCTCGTTAGACTCCCCTCTGGAAGCGCTTTCACTGCAAGCTGCAGATTCCCTCCTAACAGCAAGCTTTAGGATAGGGTAATGAATTGTATCTTAACTGCGGCTAATAAGGCGATTTTGGCAAAGAGAGTATCTCCCGCAGGGAAGCTACTACCATCAAATGTTTGCCCTCATTAGACTCCCCTCTGGAAGCGCTTTCACTGCAAGCTGCAGATTCCCTCCTAACAGCAAGCTTTAGGATAGGGTACTGAATTGTAACTTAACTGCGGATAATAAGGCGATTTTGGCAAAGAGAGTATCTCCCGCAGGGAAGCTGCTACCATCAAATGTTTGCCCTCATTAGACTCCCCTCTGGAAGCGCTTTCACTGCAAGCTGCAGATTCCCTCCTAACAGCAAGCTTTAGGATAGGGTACTGAATTGTAACTTACTTTCGCCTAATAATGCGATATTGTCAAAGAGAGTATCTCCCGCAGGGAAGCTGCTACCATCAAACGTTTGCCCTCGTTAGACTCCCCTCTGGAAGCGCTTTCACTGCAAGCTGCAGATTCCCTCCTAACAGCAAGCTTTAGGATAGGGTACTGAATTCTAACTTAACTGCGGCTAATAAGACGATTTTGGCAAAGAGAGTATCTCCCGCAGGGAAGCTGCTACCATCAAACGTTTGCCCTCGTTAGACTCCCCTCCGGAAGCGCTTTCACTGCAAGCTGCAGATTCCCTCCTAACAGCAAGCTTTAGGATAGGGTCCTGAATTGTATCGTACTTTCGCCTAATAATGCGATTTTGGCAAAGAGAGTATCTCCCGCAGGGAAGCTGCTACCATCAAACGTTTGCCCTCGTTAGACTCCCCTCTGGAAGCGCTTTCTCTGCAAGCTGCAGATTCCCTCCTAACAGCAAGCTTTAGGATGGGGTACTGAATTGTAACTTACTTTCGCCTAATAATGCGATTTTGGCAAAGAGAGTATCTCCCGCAGGGCAGCTGCTACCATAAAATATTTGCCCTCATTAGACTCCCCTCTGGAAGCGCTTTCACTGCAAGCTGCAGATTCCCTCCTAACAGCAAGCTTTAGGATAGGGTAATGAATTGTATCTTAACTGCGGCTAATAAGGCGATTTTGGCAAAGAGAGTATCTCCCGCAGGGAAGCTGCTACCATCAAATGTTTGCCCTCATTAGACTCCCCTCTGGAAGCGCTTTCACTGCAAGCTGCAGATTCCCTCCTAACAGCAAGCTTTAGGATAGGGTACTGAATTGTAACTTACTTTCGCCTAATAATGCGATTTTGGGAAAGAGAGTATCTCCCGCAGGGAAGCTGCTACCATCAAATGTTTGCCCTCATTAGACTCCCCTCTGGAAGCGCTTTCACTGCAAGCTGCAGATTCCCTCCTAACAGCAAGCTTTAGGATCGGGTACTGAATTGTAACTTACTTTCGCCTAATAATGCGATTATGTAAAAAAGAGTATCTCCCGCAGGGAAGCTGCTACCATCAAATATTTGCCCTCATTAGACTCCCCTCTGGAAGCGCTTTCACTGCAAGCTGCAGATTCCCTCCTAACAGCAAGCTTTAGGATAGGGTACTGAATTGTAACTTACTTTCGCCTAATAATGCGATTTTGGCAAAGAGAGTATCTCCCGCAGGGAAGCTGCTACCATCAAATGTTTGCCCTCATTAGACTCCCCTCTGGAAGCGCTTTCACTGCAAGCTGCAGATTCCCTCCTAACAGCAAGCTTTAGGATAGGGTACTGAATTGTAACTTACTTTCGCCTAATAATGCGATTATGGAAAAAAGAGTATCTCCCGCAGGGAAGCTGCTACCATCAAATATTTGCCCTCATTAGACTCTCCTCTGGAAGCGCTTTCACTGCAAGCTGCAGATTCCCTCCTAACAGCAAGCTTTAGGATAGGGTACTGAATTGTATCTTAACTGCGGATAATAAGGCGATTTTGGCAAAGAGAGTATCTCCCGCAGGGAAGCTGCTACCATCAAATGTTTGCCCTCATTAGACTCCCCTCTGGAAGCGCTTTCACTGCAAGCTGCAGATTCCCTCCTAACAGCAAGCTTTAGGATAGGGTACTGAATTGTAACTTACTTTCGCCTAATAATGCGATTTTGGCAAAGAGAGTATCTCCCGCAGGGAAGCTGCTACCATCAAACGTTTGCCCTCGTTAGACTCCCCTCTGGAAGCGCTTTCACTGCAAGCTGCAGATTCCCTCCTAACAGCAAGCTTTAGGATAGGGTACTGAATTGAAACTTAACTGCGGCTAATAAGACGATTTTGGCAAAGAGAGTATCTCCCGCAGGGAAGCTGCTACCATCAAACGTTTGCCCTCGTTAGACTCCCCTCCGGAAGCGCTTTCACTGCAAGCTGCAGATTCCCTCCTAACAGCAAGCTTTAGGATAGTGTCCTGAATTGTAACGTACTTTCGCCTAATAATGCGATTTTGGCAAAGAGAGTATCTCCCGCAGGGAAGCTGCTACCATCAAACGTTTGCCCTCGTTAGACTCCCCTCTGGAAGCGCTTTCTCTGCAAGCTGCAGATTCCCTCCTAACAGCAAGCTTTAGGATGGGGTACTGAATTGTAACTTACTTTCGCCTAATAATGCGATTTTGGCAAAGAGAGTATCTCCCGCAGGGAAGCTGCTACCATCAAATCTTTGCCCTCATTAGACTCCCCTCTGGAAGCGCTTTCACTGCAAGCTGCAGATTCCCTCCTAACAGCAAGCTTTAGGATAGGGTAATGAATTGTATCTTAACTGCGGCTAATAAGGCGATTTTGGCAAAGAGAGTATCTCCCGCAGGGAAGCTGCTACCATCAAATGTTTGCCCTCATTAGACTCCCCTCTGGAAGCGCTTTCACTGCAAGCTGCAGATTCCCTCCTAACAGCAAGCTTTAGGATAGGGTACTGAATTGTAACTTACTTTCGCCTAATAATGCGATTTTGGCAAAGAGAGTATCTCCCGCAGGGAAGCTGCTACCATCAAATGTTTGCCCTCATTAGACTCCCCTCTGGAAGCGCTTTCACTGCAAGCTGCAGATTCCCTCCTAACAGCAAGCTTTAGGATAGGGTACTGAATTGTAACTTACTTTCGCCTAATAATGCGATTATGGAAAAAAGAGTATCTCCCGCAGGGAAGCTCCTACCATCAAATATTTGCCCTCATTAGACTCCCCTCTGGAAGCGCTTTCACTGCAAGCTGCAGATTCCCTCCTAACAGCAAGCTTTAGGGTAGGGTACTGAATTGTAACTTAACTGCGGATAATAAGGCGATTTTGGCAAAGAGAGTATCTCCCGCAGGGAAGCTGCTACCATCAAATGTTTGCCCTCATTAGACTCCCCTCTGGAAGCGCTTTCACTGCAAGCTGCAGATTCCCTCCTAACAGCAAGCTTTAGGATAGGGTACTGAATTGTAACTTACTTTCGCCTAATAATGCGATTTTGGCAAAGAGAGTATCTCCCGCAGGGAAGCTGCTACCATCAAACGTTTGCCCTCATTAGACTCCCCTCTGGAAGCGCTTTCACTGCAAGCTGCAGATTCCCTCCTAACAGCAAGCTTTAGGATAGGGTACTGAATTGTAACGTAACTGCGGCTAATAAGACGATTTTGGCAAAGAGAGTATCTCCCGCAGGGAAGCTGCTACCATCAAACGTTTGCCCTCGTTAGACTCCCCTCCGGAAGCGCTTTCACTGCAAGCTGCAGATTCCCTCCTAACAGCAATCTTTAGGATAGGGTACTGAATTGAAACTTACTTTCGCATAATATTGCGATTATGGAAAAGAGAGTATCTCCCGCAGGGAAGCTGCTACCATCAAATGTTTGCCCTCATTAGACTCCCCTCTGGAAGCGCTTTCACTGCAAGCTGCAGATTCCCTCCTAACAGCAAGCTTTAGGATAGGGTACTGAATTGTATCTTAACTGCGGCTAATAAGGCGAATTTGGCAAAGAGAATATCTCCCGCAGGGAAGCTGCTACCATCAAATGTTTGCCCTCATTAGACTCCCCTCTGGAAGCGCTTTCACTGCAAGCTGCAGATTCCCTCCTAACAGCAAGCTTTAGGATAGTGTCCTGAATTGTAACTTAACTGCGGATAATAAGGCGATTTTGGCAAAGAGATTATCTCCCGCAGGGAAGCTGCTACCATCAAATGTTTGCCCTCATTAGACTCCCCTCTGGAAGCGCTTTCACTGCAAGCTGCAGATTCCCTCCTAACAGCAAGCTTTAGGATAGTGTACTGAATTGTAACTTACTTTCGCCTAATAATGCGATTTTGGCAAAGAGAGTATCTCCCGCAGGGAAGCTGCTACCATCAAATGTTTGCCCTCATTAGACTCCCCTCTGGAAGCGCTTTCACTGCAAGCTGCAGATTCCCTCCTAACAGCAAGCTTTAGGATAGGGTACTGAATTGTAACTTAACTGCGGCTAATAAGGCGATTTTGGCAAAGAGAATATCTCCCGCAGGGAAGCTGCTACCATCAAATGCTTGCCCTCATTAGACTCCCCTCTGCAAGCGCTTTCACTGTAAGCTGCAGATTCCCTCCTAACAGCAAGCTTTAGGATAGGGTCCTGAATTGTAACGTACTTTCGCCTAATAATGCGATTTTGGCAAAGAGAGTATCTCCCGCAGGGAAGCTGCTACCATCAAACGTTTGCCCTCATTAGACTCCCCTCTGGAACCGCTTTCACTGCAAGCTGCAGATTCCCTCCTAACAGCAAGCTTTAGGATAGGGTACTGAATTGTAACTTACTTGCGCCTAATAATGCGATTTTGGCAAAGAGAGTATCTCCCGCAGGGCAGCTGCTACCATCAAATGTTTGCCCTCATTAGACTCCCCTCTGGAAGCGCTTTCACTGCAAGCTGCAGATTCCCTCCTAACAGCAAGCTTTAGGATAGGGTACTGAATTGTAACTTACTTTCGCCTAATAATGCGATTTTGGAAAAGAGACTATCTCCCGCAGGGAAGCTGCTACCATCAAATGTTTGCCCTCATTAGACTCCCCTCTGGAAGCGCTTTCACTGCAAGCTGCAGATTCCCTCCTAACAGCAAGCTTTAGGATAGGGTACTGAATTGTAACTTAACTGCGGATAATAAGGCGATTTTGGCAAAGAGAGTATCTCCCGCAGGGAAGCTGCTACCATCAAATGTTTGCCCTCGTTAGACTCCCCTCTGGAAGCGCTTTCACTGCAAGCTGCAGATTCCCTCCTAACAGCAAGCTTTAGGATAGGGTACTGAATTGTAACTTACTTTCGCATAATAATGCGATTTTGGCAAAGAGAGTATCTCCCGCAGGGAAGCTGCTACCATCAAATGTTTGCCCTCATTAGACTCCCCTCTGGAAGCGCTTTCACTGCAAGCTGCAGATTCCCTCCTAACAGCAAGCTTTAGGATAGGGTACTGAATTGTAACTTACTTTCGCCTAATAATGCGATTTTGGCAAAGAGAGTATCTCCCGCAGGGAAGCTGCTACCATCAAACGTTTGCCCTCGTTAGACTTCCCTCTGGAAGCGCTTTCACTGCAAGCTGCAGATTCCCTCCTAACAGCAAGCTTTAGGATAGGGTACTGAATTGTAACTTATCTGCGGCTAATAAGGCGATTTTGGCAAAGAGAGTATCTCCCGCAGGGAAGCTGCTACCATCAAATGTTTGCCCTCGTTAGACTCCCCTCTGGAAGCGCTTTCACTGCAAGCTGCAGATTCCCTCCTAACAGCAAGCTTTAGGATAGGGTACTGAATTGTAACTTAACTGCGGCTAATAAGGCGCTTTTGGGAAAGAGAGTATCTCCCGCAGGGAAGCTGCTACCATCAAATGTTTGCCCTCATTAGACTCCCCTCTGGAAGCGCTTTCACTGCAAGCTGCAGATTCCCTCCTAACAGCAAGCTTTAGGATGGGGTACTGAATTGTAACTTAACTGCGGCTAATAATGATATTTTGGCAAAGAGAATATCTCCCGCAGGGAAGCTGCTACCATCAAATGTTTGCCCTCATTACACTCCCCTCTGGAAGCGCTTTCACTGCAAGCTGCAGATTCCCTCCTAACAGCAAGTTTTAGCATAGGGTACAGAATTGTAAATTACTTTCGCCTAATAATGCGATTTTGGCAAAGAGATTATCTCCCGCAGGGAAGCTGCTACCATCAAATGTTTGCCCTCATTAGACTCCCCTCTGGAAGCGCTTTCACTGCAAGCTGCAGATTCCCTCCTAACAGCAAGCTTTAGGATAGGGTACTGAATTGTATCTTAACTGCGGCTAATAATGATATTTTGGCAAAGAGAGTATCTCCCGCAGGGAAGCGGATACCATCAAATGTTTGCCCTCGTTAGACTACCCTCTGGAAGCGCTTTCACTGCAAGCTGCAGATTCCCTCCTAACAGCAAGCTTTAGGATAGGGTACTGAATTGTAACTTAACTGCGGCTAATAAGGCGATTTTGGCAAAGAGAATATCTCCCGCAGGGAAGCTGCTACCATCAAATGTTTGCCCTCATTAGACTCCCCTCTGGAAGCGCTTTCACTGCAAGCTGCAGATTCCCTCCTAACAGCAAGCTTTAGGATAGGGTACTGAATTGTAACTTACTTTCGCCTAATAATGCGATTTTGACAAAGAGTGTATCTCCCGCAGGGAAGCTGCTACCATCAAATGTTTGCCCTCGTTAGACTCCCCTCTGGAAGTGCTTTCACTGCAAGCTGCAGATTCCCTCCTAACAGCAAGCTTTAGGATAGGGTACTCAATTGTAACTTAACTGCGCCTAATAAGACGATTTTGGCAAAGAGAGTATCTCCCGCAGGGAAGCTGCTAACATCAAATGTTTGCCCTCATTAGACTCCCCTCTGGAAGCGCTTTCACTGCAAGCTGCAGATTCCCTCCTAACAGCAAGCTTTAGGATAGGGTACTGAATTGTATCTTAACTGCGGCTAATAAGGCGAATTTGGCAAAGAGAATATCTCTCGCAGGGAAGCTGCTACCATCAAATGTTTGCCCTCATTAGACTCCCCTCTGGAAGCGCTTTCACTGCAAGCTGCAGATTCCCTCCTAACAGCAAGCTTTAGGATAGGGTACTGAATTGTAACTTATCTGCGGCTAATAAGGCGATTTTGGCAAAGAGAATATTTCCCGCAGGGAAGCTGCTACCATCAAATGCTTGCCCTCATTAGACTCCCCTCTGGAAGCGCTTTCACTGCAAGCTGCAGATTCCCTCCTAACAGCAAGCTTTAGGATAGGGTCCTGAATTGTAACGTACTTTCGCATAATAATGTGATTTTGGCAAAGAGAGTATCTCCCGCAGGGAAGCTGCTACCATCAAACGTTTGCCCTCATTAGACTCCCCTCTGGAAGCGCTTTCACTGCAAGCTGCAGATTCCCTCCTAACAGCAAGCTTTAGGATAGGGTACTGAATTGTAACTTAACTGCGGATAATAAGGCGATTTTGGCAAAGAGAGTATCTCCCGCAGGGAAGCTGCTACCATCAAATGTTTGCCCTCATTGGACTCCCCTCTGGAAGCGCTTTCACTGCAAGCTGCAGATTCCCTCCTAACAGCAAGCTTTAGGATAGGGTACTGAATTGTAACTTACTTTCGCCTAATAATGCGATTTTGGCAAAGAGAGTATCTCCCGCAGGGAAGCTGCTACCATCAAATGTTTGCCCTCATTAGACTCCCCTCTGGAAGCGCTTTCACTGCAAGCTGCAGATTCCCTCCTAACAGCAAGCTTTAGGATAGGGTACTGAATTGTAACTTACTTTCACCTAATAATGCGATTATGGCAAAGAGAGTATCTCCCGCAGGGAAGCTGCTACCATCAAATGTTTGCCCTCGTTAGACTCCCCTCTGGAAGCGCTTTCACTGCAAGCTGCAGATTCCCTCCTAACAGCAAGCTTTAGGATAGGGTACTGAATTGTAACTTAACTGCGGCTAATAAGGCGCTTTTGGGAAAGAGAGTATCTCCCGCAGGGAAGCTGCTACCATCAAATGTTTGCCCTCATTAGACTCCCCTCTGGAAGCGCTTTCACTGCAAGCTGCAGATTCCCTCCTAACAGCAAGCTTTAGGATAGGGTACTGAATTGTAACTTACTTTCGCCTAATAATGCGATTTTGGCAAAGAGAGTATCTCCCGCAGGGAAGCTGCTACCATCAAATGTTTGCCCTCATTAGACTCCCCTCTGGAAGCGCTTTCACTGCAAGCTGCAGATTCCCTCCTAACAGCAAGCTTTAGGATAGGGTACTGAATTGTAACTTACTTTCGCCTAATAATGCGATTATGGCAAAGAGAGTATCTCCCGCAGGGAAGCTGCTACCATCAAATGTTTGCCCTCGTTAGACTCCCCTCTGGAAGCGCTTTCACTGCAAGCTGCAGATTCCCTCCTAACAGCAAGCTTTAGGATAGGGTACTGAATTGTAACTTAACTGCGGCTAGTAAGGCGCTTTTGGGAAAGAGAGTATCTCCCGCAGGGAAGCTGCTACCATCAAATGTTTGCCCTCATTAGACTCCCCTCTGGAAGCGCTTTCACTGCAAGCTGCAGATTCCCTCCTAACAGCAAGCTTTAGGATAGGGTACTGAATTGTAACTTAACTGCGGCTAATAATGATATTTTGGCAAAGAGAATATCTCCCGCAGGGAAGCTGCTACCATCAAATGTTTGCCCTCATTAGACTCCCCTCTGGAAGCGCTTTCACTGCAAGCTGCAGATTCCCTCCTAACAGCAAGCTTTAGGATATTGTACTGAATTGTAACTTACTTTCGCCTAATAATGCGATTTTGGCAAAGAGAGTATCTCCCGCAGGGAAGCTGCTACCATCAAATGTTTGCCCTCATTAGACTCCCCTCTGGAAGCGCTTTCACTGCAAGCTGCAGATTCCCTCCTAACAGCAAGCTTTAGGATATTGTACTGAATTGTAACTTACTTTCGCCTAATAATGCGATTTTGGCAAAGAGAGTATCTCCCGCAGGGAAGCGGATACCATCAAATGTTTGCCCTCGTTAGACTACCCTCTGGAAGCGCTTTCACTGCAAGCTGCAGATTCCCTCCTAACAGCAAGCTTTAGGATAGTGTACTGAATTGTAACATAACTGCGGCTAATAAGGCAATTTTGGCAAAGAGAATATCTCCCGCAGGGAAGCTGCTACCATCAAATGTTTGCCCTCATTAGACTCCCCTCTGGAAGCGCTTTCACTGCAAGCTGCAGATTCCCTCCTAATAGCAAGCTTTAGGATAGGGTACTGAATTGTAACTTACTTTCGCCTAATAATGCGATTTTGGCAAAGAGAGTACCTCCCGCAGGGAAGCTGCTACCATCAAATGTTTGCCCTCATTAGACTCCCCTCCAGAAGCGCTTTCACTGCAAGCTGCAGATTCCCTCCTAACAGCAAGCTTTAGGATAGGGTACTGAATTGTAACTTACTTTCGCCTAATAATGCGATTTTGGCAAAGAGAGTATCTCCCGCAGGGAAGCTGCTACCATCAAATGTTTCCCCTCATTAGACTCCCCTCTGGAAGCACTTTCACTGCAAGCTGCAGATTCCCTCCTAACAGCAAGCTGTAGGACAGTGTACTGAATTGTATCTTAACTGCGGCTAATACGGCGATTTTGGCAAATAGAATATCTCCCGCAGGGAAGCTGCTACCATCAAATGTTTGCCCTCATTAGACTCCCCTCTGGAAGTGCTTTCACTGCAAGCTGCAGATTCCCTCCTAACAGCAAGCTTTAGGATAGGGTACTGAATTGTAACTTACTTTCGCCTAATAATGCGATTTTGGGAAAGAGAGTATCTCCCGCAGGGAAGCTGCTACCATCAAATATTTGCCCTCGTTAGACTCCCCTCTGGAAGCGCTTTCACTGCAAGCTGCAGATTCCCTCCTAACAGCAAGCTTTAGGATAGGGTACTGAATTGTAACTTACTTTCACCTTATAATGCAATTTTGGCAAAGAGAGTATCTCCCGCAGGGAAGCTGCTACCATCAAATGCTTGCCCTCATTAGACTCCCCTCTGGAAGCGCTTTCACTGCAAGCTGCAGATTCCCTCCTAACAGCAAGCTTTAGGATAGGGTACTGAATTGTAACTTACTTTCGCCTAATAATGCGATTTTGGCAAAGAGAGTATCTCCCGCAGGGAAGCTGCTACCATCAAATGTTTGCCCTCATTAGACTCCCCTCTGGAAGCGCTTTCACTGCAAGCTGCAGATTCCCTCCTAACAGCAAGCTTTAGGATAGGGTACTGAATTGTAACTTATCTGCGGCTAATAAGGCGATTTTGGCAAAGAGAATATTTCCCGCAGGGAAGCTGCTACCATCAAATGCTTGCCCTCATTAGACTCCCCTCTGGAAGCGCTTTCACTGCAAGCTGCAGATTCCCTCCTAACAGCAAGCTTTACGATAGGGTACTGAATTGTAACTTACTTTCGCATAATAATGAGATTTTTGCAAGGAGAGTATCTCCGGCAGGAAAGCTGCTACCATCAAATGTTTGCCCCCATTAGACTCCCCTCTGGAAGCGCTTTCACTGCAAGCTGCAGATTCCCTCCTAACAGCAAGCTTTAGCATAGGGTACTGCATTGTAACTTACTTTCGCCTAATAATGCGATTTTGGCAAAGAGAGTATCTCCCGCAGGGAAGCTGCTACCATCAAATGTTTGCCCTCATTAGACTCCCCTCTGGAAGCACTTTCACTGCAAGCTGCAGATTCCCTCCTAACAGCAAGCTGTAGGACAGTGTACTGAATTGTAACTTAACTGCGGCTAATAAGGCGATTTTGGCAAAGAGAATATCTCCCGCAGGGAAGCTGCTACCATCAAATGCTTGCCCTCATTAGACTCCCCTCTGGAAGTGCTTTCACTTCAAGCTGCAGATTCCCTCCTAACAGCAAGCTTTAGGATAGTGTACTGAATTGTAACTTACTTTCGCCTAATAATGCGATTTTGGCAAAGAGAGTATCTCCCGCAGGGAAGCTGCTACCATCAAATATTTGCCCTCATTAGACTCCCCTCTGGAAGCGCTTTCACTGCAAGCTGCAGATTCCCTCCTAACAGCAAGCTTTAGGATAGGGTACTGAATTGTAACTTACTTTCACCTAATAATGCGATTTTGGCAAAGAGAGTATCTCCCGCAGGGAAGCTGCTACCATCAAATGTTTGCCCTCGTTAGACTACCCTCTGGAAGTGCTTTCACTGCAAGCTGCAGATTCCCTCCTAACAGCAAGCTTTAGGATAGGGTACTTAATTGTAACTTACTTTCGCCTAATAATGCGATTTTGGCAAAGAGAGTATCTCCCGCAGGGAAACTGCTACCATCAAATGTTTGCCCTCATTAGACTCCCCTCTGGAAGCACTTTCACTGCAAGCTGCAGATTCCCTCCTAACAGCAAGCTGTAGGACAGTGTACTGAATTGTAACTTAACTGCGGCTAATAAGGCGATTTTGGCAAAGAGAATATCTCCCGCAGGGAAGCTGCTACCATCAAATGCTTGCCCTCATTAGACTCCCCTCTGGAAGCGCTTTCACTGCAAGCTGCAGATTCCCTCCTAACAGCAAGCTTTAGGATAGGGTACTGAATTGTAACTTAACTGCGGCTAATAAGGCGATTTTGGCAAAGAGAGTATCTCCCGCAGGGAAGCTGCTAACATCAAATATTTGCCCTCATTAGACTCCCCTCTGGAAGCGCTTTCACTGCAAGCTGCAGATTCCCTCCTAACAGCAAGCTTTAGGATAGGGTACTGAATTGTAACTTACTTTCGCCTAATAATGCGATTTTGGCAAAGAGAGTATCTCCCGCAGGGAAGCTGCTACCATCAAACGTTTGCCCTCGTTAGATTTCCCTCTGGAAGCGCTTTCACTGCAAGCTGCAGATTCCCTCCTAACAGCAAGCTTTAGGATAGGGTACTGAATTGTAACTTATCTGCGGCTAATAAGGCGATTTTGGCAAAGAGAATATCTCCCGGAGGGAAGCTGCTACCATCAAATGTTTGCCCTCATTAGACTCCCCTCTGGAAGCGCTTTCACTGCAAGCTGCAGATTCCCTCCTAACAGCAAGCTTTAGGATAGGGTACTGAATTGTAACTTAACTGCGGCTAATAAGGCGCTTTTGGGAAAGAGAGTATCTCCCGCAGGGAAGCTGCTACCATCAAATGTTTGCCCTCATTAGACTCCCCTCTGGAAGCGCTTTCACTGCAAGCTGCAGATTCCCTCCTAACAGCAAGCTTTAGGATGGGGTACTGAATTGTAACTTAACTGCGGCTAATAATGATATTTTGGCAAAGAGAATATCTCCCGCAGGGAAGCTGCTACCATCAAATGTTTGCCCTCATTACACTCCACTCTGGAAGCGCTTTCACTGCAAGCTGCAGATTCCCTCCTAACAGCAAGTTTTAGCATAGGGTACAGAATTGTAAATTACTTTCGCCTAATAATGCGATTTTGGCAAAGAGAGTATCTCCCGCAGGGAAGCTGCTACCATCAAATGTTTGCCCTCATTAGACTCCCCTCTGGAAGCGCTTTCACTGCAAGCTGCAGATTCCCTCCTAACAGCAAGCTTTAGGATAGTGTACTGAATTGTAACTTACTTTCGCCTAATAATGCGATTTTGGCAAAGAGAGTATCTCCCGCAGGGAAGCGGATACCATCAAATGTTTGCCCTCGTTAGACTACCCTCTGGAAGCGCTTTCACTGCAAGCTGCAGATTCCCTCCTAACAGCAAGCTTTAGGATAGGGTACTGAATTGTAACTTAACTGCGGCTAATAAGGCGAATTTTGCAAAGAGAATATCTCCCGCAGGGAAGCTGCTACCATCAAATGTTTGCCCTCATTAGACTCCCCTCTGGAAGCGCTTTCACTGCAAGCTGCAGATTCCCTCCTAACAGCAAGCTTTAGGATAGGGTACTGAATTGTAACTTACTTTCGCCTAATAATGCGATTTTGGCAAAGAGTGTATCTCCCGCAGGGAAGCTGCTACCATCAAATGTTTGCCCTCGTTAGACTCCCCTCTGGAAGCGCTTTCACTGCAAGCTGCAGATTCCCTCCTAACAGCAAGCTTTAGGATAGGGTACTGAATTGTAACTTATCTGCGGCTAATAAGGCGATTTTGGCAAAGAGAATATTTCCCGCAGGGAAGCTGCTACCATCAAATGCTTGCCCTCATTAGACTCCCCTCTGGAAGCGCTTTCACTGCAAGCTGCAGATTCCCTCCTAACAGCAAGCTTTAGGATAGGGTACTGAATTGTAACTTAACTGCGGCTAATAAGGCGCTTTTGGGAAAGAGAGTATCTCCCGCAGGGAAGCTGCTACCATCAAATGTTTGCCCTCATTAGACTCCCCTCTGGAAGCGCTTTCACTGCAAGCTGCAGATTCCCTCCTAACAGCAAGCTTTAGGATAGGGTACTGAATTGTAACTTAACTGCGGCTAATAATGATATTTTGGCAAAGAGAATATCTCCCGCAGGGAAGCTGCTACCATCAAATGTTTGCCCTCATTAGACTCCCCTCTGGAAGCGCTTTCACTGCAAGCTGCAGATTCCCTCCTAACAGCAAGCTTTAGGATATTGTACTGAATTGTAACTTACTTTCGCCTAATAATGCGATTTTGGCAAAGAGAGTATCTCCCGCAGGGAAGCTGCTACCATCAAATGTTTGCCCTCATTAGACTCCCCTCTGGAAGCGCTTTCACTGCAAGCTGCAGATTCCCTCCTAACAGCAAGCTTTAGGATATTGTACTGAATTGTAACTTACTTTCGCCTAATAATGCGATTTTGGCAAAGAGAGTATCTCCCGCAGGGAAGCGGATACCATCAAATGTTTGCCCTCGTTAGACTACCCTCTGGAAGCGCTTTCACTGCAAGCTGCAGATTCCCTCCTAACAGCAAGCTTTAGGATAGTGTACAGAATTGTAACATAACTGCGGCTAATAAGGCAATTTTGGCAAAGAGAATATCTCCCGCAGGGAAGCTGCTACCATCAAATGTTTGCCCTCATTAGACTCCCCTCTGGAAGCGCTTTCACTGCAAGCTGCAGATTCCCTCCTAACAGCAAGCTTTACGATAGGGTACTGAATTGTAACTTACTTTCGCCTAATAATGCGATTTTGGCAAAGAGAGTACCTCCCGCAGGGAAGCTGCTACCATCAAATGTTTGCCCTCATTAGACTCCCCTCCAGAAGCGCTTTCACTGCAAGCTGCAGATTCCCTCCTAACAGCAAGCTTTAGGATAGGGTACTGAATTGTAACTTACTTTCGCATAATAATGAGATTTTTGCAAGGAGAGTATCTCCGGCAGGAAAGCTGCTACCATCAAATGTTTGCCCTCATTAGACTCCCCTCTGGAAGCGCTTTCACTGCAAGCTGCAGATTCCCTCCTAACAGCAAGCTTTAGCATAGGGTACTGCATTGTAACTTACTTTCGCCTAATAATGCGATTTTGGCAAAGAGAGTATCTCCCGCAGGGAAGCTGCTACCATCAAATGTTTGCCCTCATTAGACTCCCCTCTGGAAGCACTTTCACTGCAAGCTGCAGATTCCCTCCTAACAGCAAGCTGTAGGACAGTGTACTGAATTGTAACTTAACTGCGGCTAATAAGGCGATTTTGGCAAAGAGAATATCTCCCGCAGGGAAGCTGCTACCATCAAATGCTTGCCCTCATTAGACTCCCCTCTGGAAGTGCTTTCACTTCAAGCTGCAGATTCCCTCCTAACAGCAAGCTTTAGGATAGTGTACTGAATTGTAACTTACTTTCGCCTAATAATGCGATTTTGGCAAAGAGAGTATCTCCCGCAGGGAAGCTGCTACCATCAAATATTTGCCCTCATTAGACTGCCCTCTGGAAGCGCTTTCACTGCAAGCTGCAGATTCCCTCCTAACAGCAAGCTTTAGGATAGGGTACTGAATTGTAACTTACTTTCACCTAATAATGCGATTTTGGCAAAGAGAGTATCTCCCGCAGGGAAGCTGCTACCATCAAATGTTTGCCCTCGTTAGACTACCCTCTGGAAGTGCTTTCACTGCAAGCTGCAGATTCCCTCCTAACAGCAAGCTTTAGGATAGGGTACTTAATTGTAACTTACTTTCGCCTAATAATGCGATTTTGGCAAAGAGAGTATCTCCCGCAGGGAAACTGCTACCATCAAATGTTTGCCCTCATTAGACTCCCCTCTGGAAGCACTTTCACTGCAAGCTGCAGATTCCCTCCTAACAGCAAGCTGTAGGACAGTGTACTGAATTGTAACTTAACTGCGGCTAATAAGGCGATTTTGGCAAAGAGAATATCTCCCGCAGGGAAGCTGCTACCATCAAATGCTTGCCCTCATTAGACTCCCCTCTGGAAGTGCTTTCACTTCAAGCTGCAGATTCCCTCCTAACAGCAAGCTTTAGGATAGTGTACTGAATTGTAACTTACTTTCGCCTAATAATGCGATTTTGGCAAAGAGAGTATCTCCCGCAGGGAAGCTGCTACCATCAAATATTTGCCCTCATTAGACTCCCCTCTGGAAGCGCTTTCACTGCAAGCTGCAGATTCCCTCCTAACAGCAAGCTTTAAGATAGGGTACTGAATTGTAACTTACTTTCACCTAATAATGCGATTTTGGCAAAGAGAGTATCTCCCGCAGGGAAGCTGCTACCATCAAATGTTTGCCCTCGTTAGACTACCCTCTGGAAGTGCTTTCACTGCAAGCTGCAGATTCCCTCCTAACAGCAAGCTTTAGGATAGGGTACTTAATTGTAACTTACTTTCGCCTAATAATGCGATTTTGGCAAAGAGAGTATCTCCCGCAGGGAAACTGCTACCATCAAATGTTTGCCCTCATTAGACTCCCCTCTGGAAGCGCTTTCACTGCAAGCTGCAGATTCCCTCCTAACAGCAAGCTTTAGGATAGGGTCCTGAATTGTATCGTACTTTCGCCTAATAATGCGATTATGGCAAAGAGAGTATCTCACGCAGGGAAGCTGCTACCATCAAATGTTTGCCCTCGTTAGACTCCCCTCTGGAAGCGCTTTCACTGCAAGCTGCAGATTCCCTCCTAACAGCAAGCTTTAGGATAGGGTACTGAATTGTAACTTAACTGCGGCTAATAAGGCGCTTTTGGGAAAGAGAGTATCTCCCGCAGGGAAGCTGCTACCATCAAATGTTTGCCCTCATTAGACTCCCCTCTGGAAGCGCTTTCACTGCAAGCTGCAGATTCCCTCCTAACAGCAAGCTTTAGGATAGGGTACTGAATTGTAACTTAACTGCGGCTAATAATGATATTTTGGCAAAGAGAATATCTCCCGCAGGGAAGCTGCTACCATCAAATGTTTGCCCTCATTAGACTCCCCTCTGGAAGCGCTTTCACTGCAAGCTGCAGATTCCCTCCTAACAGCAAGCTTTAGGATATTGTACTGAATTGTAACTTACTTTCGCCTAATAATGCGATTTTGGCAAAGAGAGTATCTCCCGCAGGGAAGCTGCTACCATCAAATGTTTGCCCTCATTAGACTCCCCTCTGGAAGCGCTTTCACTGCAAGCTGCAGATTCCCTCCTAACAGCAAGCTTTAGGATATTGTACTGAATTGTAACTTACTTTCGCCTAATAATGCGATTTTGGCAAAGAGAGTATCTCCCGCAGGGAAGCGGATACCATCAAATGTTTGCCCTCGTTAGACTACCCTCTGGAAGCGCTTTCACTGCAAGCTGCAGATTCCCTCCTAACAGCAAGCTTTAGGATAAGGTACTGAATTGTAACATAACTGCGGCTAATAAGGCAATTTTGGCAAAGAGAATATCTCCCGCAGGGAAGCTGCTACCATCAAATGTTTGCCCTCATTAGACTCCCCTCTGGAAGCGCTTTCACTGCAAGCTGCAGATTCCCTCCTAACAGCAAGCTTTACGATAGGGTACTGAATTGTAACTTACTTTCGCCTAATAATGCGATTTTGGCAAAGAGAGTACCTCCCGCAGGGAAGCTGCTACCATCAAATGTTTGCCCTCATTAGACTCCCCTCCAGAAGCGCTTTCACTGCAAGCTGCAGATTCCCTCCTAACAGCAAGCTTTAGGATAGGGTACTGAATTGTAACTTACTTTCGCATAATAATGAGATTTTTGCAAGGAGAGTATCTCCGGCAGGAAAGCTGCTACCATCAAATGTTTGCCCTCATTAGACTCCCCTCTGGAAGCGCTTTCACTGCAAGCTGCAGATTCCCTCCTAACAGCAAGCTTTAGCATAGGGTACTGCATTGTAACTTACTTTCGCCTAATAATGCGATTTTGGCAAAGAGAGTATCTCCCGCAGGGAAGCTGCTACCATCAAATGTTTGCCCTCATTAGACTCCCCTCTGGAAGCACTTTCACTGCAAGCTGCAGATTCCCTCCTAACAGCAAGCTGTAGGACAGTGTACTGAATTGTAACTTAACTGCGGCTAATAAGGCGATTTTGGCAAAGAGAATATCTCCCGCAGGGAAGCTGCTACCATCAAATGCTTGCCCTCATTAGACTCCCCTCTGGAAGTGCTTTCACTTCAAGCTGCAGATTCCCTCCTAACAGCAAGCTTTAGGATAGTGTACTGAATTGTAACTTACTTTCGCCTAATAATGCGATTTTGGCAAAGAGAGTATCTCCCGCAGGGAAGCTGCTACCATCAAATATTTGCCCTCATTAGACTGCCCTCTGGAAGCGCTTTCACTGCAAGCTGCAGATTCCCTCCTAACAGCAAGCTTTAGGATAGGGTACTGAATTTTAACTTACTTTCACCTAATAATGCGATTTTGGCAAAGAGAGTATCTCCCGCAGGGAAGCTGCTACCATCAAATGTTTGCCCTCGTTAGACTACCCTCTGGAAGTGCTTTCACTGCAAGCTGCAGATTCCCTCCTAACAGCAAGCTTTAGGATAGGGTACTTAATTGTAACTTACTTTCGCCTAATAATGCGATTTTGGCAAAGAGAGTATCTCCCGCAGGGAAACTGCTACCATCAAATGTTTGCCCTCATTAGACTCCCCTCTGGAAGCACTTTCACTGCAAGCTGCAGATTCCCTCCTAACAGCAAGCTGTAGGACAGTGTACTGAATTGTAACTTAACTGCGGCTAATAAGGCGATTTTGGCAAAGAGAATATCTCCCGCAGGGAAGCTGCTACCATCAAATGCTTGCCCTCATTAGACTCCCCTCTGGAAGTGCTTTCACTTCAAGCTGCAGATTCCCTCCTAACAGCAAGCTTTAGGATAGTGTACTGAATTGTAACTTACTTTCGCCTAATAATGCGATTTTGGCAAAGAGAGTATCTCCCGCAGGGAAGCTGCTACCATCAAATATTTGCCCTCATTAGACTCCCCTCTGGAAGCGCTTTCACTGCAAGCTGCAGATTCCCTCCTAACAGCAAGCTTTAGGATAGGGTACTGAATTGTAACTTACTTTCACCTAATAATGCGATTTTGGCAAAGAGAGTATCTCCCGCAGGGAAGCTGCTACCATCAAATGTTTGCCCTCGTTAGACTACCCTCTGGAAGTGCTTTCACTGCAAGCTGCAGATTCCCTCCTAACAGCAAGCTTTAGGATAGGGTACTTAATTGTAACTTACTTTCGCCTAATAATGCGATTTTGGCAAAGAGAGTATCTCCCGCAGGGAAACTGCTACCATCAAATGTTTGCCCTCATTAGACTCCCCTCTGGAAGCGCTTTCACTGCAAGCTGCAGATTCCCTCCTAACAGCAAGCTTTAGGATAGGGTACTGAATTGTAACTTACTTTCGCCTAATAATGCGATTTTGCCAAAGAGAGTATCTCCCGCAGGGAATCTGCTACCATCAAATGTTTGCCCTCATTAGACTCCCCTCTGGAAGCGCTTTCACTGCAAGCTGCAGATTCCCTCCTAACAGCAAGCTTTAGGATAGGGTACTGAATTGTAACTTAACTGCGGCTCATAAGGCGATTTTGGCAAAGAGAGTATCTCCCGCAGGGAAGCTGCTACCGTCAAATGCTTCCCCTCATTAGACTCCCCTCTGGAAGCGCTTTCACTGCAAGCTGCAGATTCCCTCCTAACAGCAAGCTTTAGGATAGGGTACTGAATTGTAACTTAACTGCGGCTAATGAGGCGCTTTTGGGAAAGAGAGTATCTCCCGCAGGGAAGCTGCTACCATCAAATGTTTGCCCTCATTAGACTCCCCTCTGGAAGCGCTTTCACTGCAAGCTGCAGATTCCCTCCTAACAGCAAGCTTTAGGATAGGGTACTGAATTGTAACTTACTTTCGCCTAATAAGGCGATTTTGGCAAAGAGAGTATGTCCCGCAGGGAAGCTGCTACCATCAAATGTTTGCCCTCATTAGACTCCCCTCTGGAAGCGCTTTCACTGCAAGCTGCAGATTCCCTCCTAACAGCAAGCTTTAGGATAGGGTACTGAATTGTAACTTACTTTCGCCTAATAATGCGATTTTGGCAAAGAGAGTATCTCCCGCAGAGAAGCTATTACCATCTAATGTTTGCCCTCGTTAGACTACCCTCTGGAAGCGCATACACTACAAGCTGCAGATTCCCTCCTAACAGCAAGCTTTAGGATAGGTACTGAATTGTAACTTACTTTCGCCTAATAATGCGATTTTGGTAAAGAGATTATCTCCCGCAGGGAAGCTGCTACCATCAAATGTTTGCCCTCATTAGACTCCCCTCTGGAAGCGCTTTCACTGCAAGCTGCAGATTCCCTCCTAACAGCAAGTTTTAGCATAGGATACTGAATTGTAAATTACTTTCGCCTAATAATGCGATTTTGGCAAAGAGAGTATCTCCCGCAGGGAAGCTGCTACCATCAAATGTTTGCCCTCATTAGACTCCCCTCTGGAAGCGCTTTCACTGCAAGCTGCAGATTCCCTCCTAACAGCAAGCTTTAGGATATTGTACTGAATTGTAACTTACTTTCGCATAATAATGAGATTTTTGCAAGGAGAGTATCTCCGGCAGGAAAGCTGCTACCATCAAATGTTTGCCCTCATTAGACTCCCCTCTGGAAGCGCTTTCACTGCAAGCTGCAGATTCCCTCCTAACAGCAAGCTTTAGCATAGGGTACTGCATTGTAACTTACTTTCGCCTAATAATGCGATTTTGGCAAAGAGAGTATCTCCCGCAGGGAAGCTGCTACCATCAAATGTTTGCCCTCATTAGACTCCCCTCTGGAAGCACTTTCACTGCAAGCTGCAGATTCCCTCCTAACAGCAAGCTGTAGGACAGTGTACTGAATTGTAACTTAACTGCGGCTAATAAGGCGATTTTGGCAAAGAGAATATCTCCCGCAGGGAAGCTGCTACCATCAAATGCTTGCCCTCATTAGACTCCCCTCTGGAAGTGCTTTCACTTCAAGCTGCAGATTCCCTCCTAACAGCAAGCTTTAGGATAGTGTACTGAATTGTAACTTACTTTCGCCTAATAATGCGATTTTGGCAAAGAGAGTATCTCCCGCAGGGAAGCTGCTACCATCAAATATTTGCCCTCATTAGACTGCCCTCTGGAAGCGCTTTCACTGCAAGCTGCAGATTCCCTCCTAACAGCAAGCTTTAGGATAGGGTACTGAATTTTAACTTACTTTCACCTAATAATGCGATTTTGGCAAAGAGAGTATCTCCCGCAGGGAAGCTGCTACCATCAAATGTTTGCCCTCGTTAGACTACCCTCTGGAAGTGCTTTCACTGCAAGCTGCAGATTCCCTCCTAACAGCAAGCTTTAGGATAGGGTACTTAATTGTAACTTACTTTCGCCTAATAATGCGATTTTGGCAAAGAGAGTATCTCCCGCAGGGAAACTGCTACCATCAAATGTTTGCCCTCATTAGACTCCCCTCTGGAAGCACTTTCACTGCAAGCTGCAGATTCCCTCCTAACAGCAAGCTGTAGGACAGTGTACTGAATTGTAACTTAACTGCGGCTAATAAGGCGATTTTGGCAAAGAGAATATCTCCCGCAGGGAAGCTGCTACCATCAAATGCTTGCCCTCATTAGACTCCCCTCTGGAAGTGCTTTCACTTCAAGCTGCAGATTCCCTCCTAACAGCAAGCTTTAGGATAGTGTACTGAATTGTAACTTACTTTCGCCTAATAATGCGATTTTGGCAAAGAGAGTATCTCCCGCAGGGAAGCTGCTACCATCAAATATTTGCCCTCATTAGACTCCCCTCTGGAAGCGCTTTCACTGCAAGCTGCAGATTCCCTCCTAACAGCAAGCTTTAGGATAGGGTACTGAATTGTAACTTACTTTCACCTAATAATGCGATTTTGGCAAAGAGAGTATCTCCCGCAGGGAAGCTGCTACCATCAAATGTTTGCCCTCGTTAGACTACCCTCTGGAAGTGCTTTCACTGCAAGCTGCAGATTCCCTCCTAACAGCAAGCTTTAGGATAGGGTACTTAATTGTAACTTACTTTCGCCTAATAATGCGATTTTGGCAAAGAGAGTATCTCCTGCAGGGAAACTGCTACCATCAAATGTTTGCCCTCATTAGACTCCCCTCTGGAAGCGCTTTCACTGCAAGCTGCAGATTCCCTCCTAACAGCAAGCTTTAGGATAGGGTACTGAATTGTAACTTACTTTCGCCTAATAATGCGATTTTGCCAAAGAGAGTATCTCCCGCAGGGAATCTGCTACCATCAAATGTTTGCCCTCATTAGACTCCCCTCTGGAAGCGCTTTCACTGCAAGCTGCAGATTCCCTCCTAACAGCAAGCTTTAGGATAGGGTACTGAATTGTAACTTAACTGCGGCTCATAAGGCGATTTTGGCAAAGAGAGTATCTCCCGCAGGGAAGCTGCTACCGTCAAATGCTTCCCCTCATTAGACTCCCCTCTGGAAGCGCTTTCACTGCAAGCTGCAGATTCCCTCCTAACAGCAAGCTTTAGGATAGGGTACTGAATTGTAACTTAACTGCGGCTAATGAGGCGCTTTTGGGAAAGAGAGTATCTCCCGCAGGGAAGCTGCTACCATCAAATGTTTGCCCTCATTAGACTCCCCTCTGGAAGCGCTTTCACTGCAAGCTGCAGATTCCCTCCTAACAGCAAGCTTTAGGATAGGGTACTGAATTGTAACTTACTTTCGCCTAATAAGGCGATTTTGGCAAAGAGAGTATGTCCCGCAGGGAAGCTGCTACCATCAAATGTTTGCCCTCATTAGACTCCCCTCTGGAAGCGCTTTCACTGCAAGCTGCAGATTCCCTCCTAACAGCAAGCTTTAGGATAGGGTACTGAATTGTAACTT
The DNA here is from genome assembly GCF_032191515.1 of Phaenicophaeus curvirostris. Taxonomy (NCBI): domain Eukaryota; kingdom Metazoa; phylum Chordata; class Aves; order Cuculiformes; family Cuculidae; genus Phaenicophaeus; species Phaenicophaeus curvirostris. The sequence goes on along the minus strand of NW_027207038.1, from coordinate 24,735 downwards.
ACTTTCGCCTAATAATGCGATTTTGGCAAAGAGAGTATCTCCCGCAGAGAAGCTATTACCATCTAATGTTTGCCCTCGTTAGACTACCCTCTGGAAGCGCATACACTACAAGCTGCAGATTCCCTCCTAACAGCAAGCTTTAGGATAGGTACTGAATTGTAACTTACTTTCGCCTAATAATGCGATTTTGGTAAAGAGATTATCTCCCGCAGGGAAGCTGCTACCATCAAATGTTTGCCCTCATTAGACTCCCCTCTGGAAGCGCTTTCACTGCAAGCTGCAGATTCCCTCCTAACAGCAAGTTTTAGCATAGGATACTGAATTGTAAATTACTTTCGCCTAATAATGCGATTTTGGCAAAGAGAGTATCTCCCGCAGGGAAGCTGCTACCATCAAATGTTTGCCCTCATTAGACTCCCCTCTGGAAGCGCTTTCACTGCAAGCTGCAGATTCCCTCCTAACAGCAAGCTTTAGGATATTGTACTGAATTGTAACTTACTTTCGCCTAATAATGCGATTTTGGCAAAGAGAGTATCTCCCGCAGGGATGCGGATACCATCAAATGTTTGCCCTCGTTAGACTACCCTCTGGAAGCGCTTTCACTGCAAGCTGCAGATTCCCTCCTAACAGCAAGCTTTAGGATAGGGTACTGAATTGTAACTTAACTGCGGCTAATAAGGCAATTTTGGCAAAGAGAATATCTCCCGCAGGGAAGCTGCTAACATCAAATGTTTGCCCTCGTTAGACTCCCCTCTGGAAGCTCTTTCACTGCAAGCTGCAGATTCCCTCCTAACAGCAAGCTTTAGGATAGGGTACTGAATTGTAACTTACTTTCTCATAATAATGAGATTTTTGCAAAGAGAGTATCTCCGGCAGGAAAGCTGCTACCATCAAATGTTTGCCCTCATTAGACTCCCCTCTGGAAGCGCTTTCACTGCAAGCTGCAGATTCCCTCCTAACAGCAAGCTTTAGGATAGGTACTGAATTGTAACTTACTTTCGCCTAATAATGCGATTTTGGTAAAGAGATTATCTCCCGCAGGGAAGCTGCTACCATCAAATGTTTGCCCTCATTAGACTCCCCTCTGGAAGCGCTTTCACTGCAAGCTGCAGATTCCCTCCTAACAGCAAGCTTTAGGATAGTGTACTGAATTGTAGCTTAACTGCGGCTAATAAGGCGATTTCGGCAAAGAGAATATCTCCCGCAGGGAAGCTGCTACCATCAAATGTTTGCCCTCATTACACTCCCCTCTGGAAGCGCTTTCACTGCAAGCTGCAGATTCCCTCCTAACAGCAAGTTTTAGCATAGGGTACTGAATTGTAACTTACTTTCGCCTAATAATGCGATTTTGGCAAAGAGAGTATCTCCCGCAGGGAAGCTGCTACCATCAAATGTTTGCCCTCATTAGACTCCCCTCTGGAAGCGCTTTCACTGCAAGCTGCAGATTCCCTCCTAACAGCAAGCTTTAGGATATTGTACTGAATTGTAACTTACTTTCGCCTAATAATGCGATTTTGGCAAAGAGAGTATCTCCCGCAGGGAAGCGGATACCATCAAATGTTTGCCCTCGTTAGACTACCCTCTGGAAGCGCTTTCACTGCAAGCTGCAGATTCCCTCCTAACAGCAAGCTTTAGGATAGGGTACTGAATTGTAACTTAACTGCGGCTAATAAGGCAATTTTGGCAAAGAGAATATCTCCCGCAGGGAAGCTGCTACCATCAAATGTTTGCCCTCATTAGACTCCCCTCTGGAAGCGCTTTCACTGCAAGCTGCAGATTCCCTCCTAATAGCAAGCTTTAGGATAGGGTACTGAATTGTAACTTACTTTCGCCTAATAATGCGATTTTGGCAAAGAGAGTATCTCCCGCAGGGAAGCTGCTACCATCAAATGTTTGCCCTCATTAGACTCCCCTCCAGAAGCGCTTTCACTGCAAGCTGCAGATTCCCTCCTAACAGCAAGCTTTAGGATAGGGTACTGAATTGTAACTTACTTTCGCCTAATAATGCGATTTTGGCAAAGAGAGTATCTCCCGCAGGGAAGCTGCTACCATCAAATATTTGCCCTCGTTAGACTCCCCTCTGGAAGCGCTTTCACTGCAAGCTGCAGATTCCCTCCTAACAGCAAGCTTTAGGATAGGGTACTGAATTGTATCTTACTTTCGCCTAATAATGCGATTTTGGCAAAGAGAGTATCTCCCGCAGGGAAGCTGCTACCATCAAATGTTTGCCCTCGTTAGACTCCCCTCTGGAAGCGCTTTCACTGCAAGCTGCAGATTCCCTCCTAACAGCAAGCTTTAGGATAGGGTACTGAATTGTAACTTACTTTCGCCTAATAATGAGATTTTGGCAAAGAGAGTATCTCCCGCAGGGAAGCTGCTACCATCAAATATTTGCCCTCATTAGACTCCCCTCTGGAAGCGCTTTCACTGCAAGCTGCAGATTCCCTCCTAACAGCAAGCTTTAGGATAGGGTACTGAATTGTAACTTACTTTCGCCTAATAATGCGATTTTGGCAAAGAGAGTATCACCCGCAGGGAAGCTGCTAACATCAAATGTTTGCCCTCGTTAGACTCCCCTCTGGAAGCTCTTTCACTGCAAGCTGCAGATTCCCTCCTAACAGCAAGCTTTAGGATAGGGTACTGAATTGTAACTTACTTTCTCATAATAATGAGATTTTTGCAAAGAGAGTATCTCCGGCAGGAAAGCTGCTACCATCAAATGTTTGCCCTCATTAGACTCCCCTCTGGAAGCGCTTTCACTGCAAGCTGCAGATTCCCTCCTAACAGCAAGCTTTAGCATAGGGTACTGAATTGTAACTTACTTTCGCCTAATAATGCGATTTTGGCAAAGAGAGTATCTCCCGCAGGGAAGCTGCTACCATCAAATGTTTCCCCTCATTAGACTCCCCTCTGGAAGCACTTTCACTGCAATCTGCAGATTCCCTCCTAACAGCAAGCTGTAGGACAGTGTACTGAATTGTAACTTAACTGCGGCTAATAAGGCGATTTTGGCAAAGAGAATATCCCCGCAGGGAAGCTGCTACCATCAAATGCTTGCCCTCATTAGACTCCCCTCTGGAAGTGCTTTCACTTCAAGCTGCAGATTCCCTCCTAACAGCAAGCTTTAGGATAGGGTACTGAATTGTAACTTACTTTCGCCTAATAATGCGATTTTGGCAAAGAGAGTATCTCCCGCAGGGAAGCTGCTACCATCAAATGTTTGCCCTCGTTAGACTACCCTCTGGAAGTGCTTTCACTGCAAGCTGCAGATTCCCTCCTAACAGCAAGCTTTAGGATAGGGTACTGAATTGTAACTTACTTTCACCTAATAATGCGATTTTGGCAAAGAGAGTATCTCCCGCAGGGAAGCTGCTACCATCAAATGTTTGCCCTCGTTAGACTACCGTCTGGAAGTGCTTTCACTGCAAGCTGCAGATTCCCTCCTAACAGCAAGCTTTAGGATAGGGTACTGAATTGTAACATACTTTCGCCTAATAATGCGATTTTGGCAAAGAGAGTATCTCCCGCAGGGAAACTGCTACCATCAAATGTTTGCCCTCATTAGACTCCCCTCTGGAAGCGCTTTCACTGCAAGCTGCAGATTCCCTCCTAACAGCAAGCTTTAGGATAGGGTACTGAATTGTAACTTAACTGCGGCTAATAAGGCGATTTTGGCAAAGAGAATATCTCCCGCAGGGAAGCTGTTACCATCAAATATTTGCCCTCATTAGACTCCCCTCTGGAAGCGCTTTCACTGCAAGCTGCAGATTCCCTCCTAACAGCAAGCTTTAGGATAGGGTACTGAATTGTAACTTACTTTCGCCTAATAATGAGATTTTGGCAAAGAGAGTATCTCCCGCAGGGAAGCTGCTACCATCAAATGTTTGCCCTCATTAGACTCCCCTCTGGAAGCACTTTCACTGCAATCTGCAGATTCCCTCCTAACAGCAAGCTGTAGGACAGTGTACTGAATTGTAACTTAACTGCGGCTAATAAGGCGATTTTGGCAAAGAGAATATCCCCGCAGGGAAGCTGCTACCATCAAATGCTTGCCCTCATTAGACTCCCCTCTGGAAGTGCTTTCACTTCAAGCTGCAGATTCCCTCCTAACAGCAAGCTTTAGGATAGGGTACTGAATTGTAACTTACTTTCGCCTAATAATGCGATTTTGGCAAAGAGAGTATCTCCCGCAGGGAAGCTGCTACCATCAAATGTTTGCCCTCGTTAGACTACCCTCTGGAAGTGCTTTCACTGCAAGCTGCAGATTCCCTCCTAACAGCAAGCTTTAGGATAGGGTACTGAATTGTAACTTACTTTCGCCTAATAATGCGATTTTGGCAAAGAGAGTATCTCCCGCAGGGAAGCTGCTACCATCAAATGTTTGCCCTCATTAGACTCCCCTCTGGAAGCGCTTTCACTGCAAGCTGCAGATTCCCTCCTAACAGCAAGCTTTAGGATATTGTACTGAATTGTAACTTACTTTCGCCTAATAATGCGATTTTGGCAAAGAGAGTATCTCCCGCAGGGATGCGGATACCATCAAATGTTTGCCCTCGTTAGACTACCCTCTGGAAGCGCTTTCACTGCAAGCTGCAGATTCCCTCCTAACAGCAAGCTTTAGGATAGGGTACTGAATTGTAACTTAACTGCGGCTAATAAGGCAATTTTGGCAAAGAGAATATCTCCCGCAGGGAAGCTGCTAACATCAAATGTTTGCCCTCGTTAGACTCCCCTCTGGAAGCTCTTTCACTGCAAGCTGCAGATTCCCTCCTAACAGCAAGCTTTAGGATAGGGTACTGAATTGTAACTTACTTTCTCATAATAATGAGATTTTTGCAAAGAGAGTATCTCCGGCAGGAAAGCTGCTACCATCAAATGTTTGCCCTCATTAGACTCCCCTCTGGAAGCGCTTTCACTGCAAGCTGCAGATTCCCTCCTAACAGCAAGCTTTAGGATAGGTACTGAATTGTAACTTACTTTCGCCTAATAATGCGATTTTGGTAAAGAGATTATCTCCCGCAGGGAAGCTGCTACCATCAAATGTTTGCCCTCATTAGACTCCCCTCTGGAAGCGCTTTCACTGCAAGCTGCAGATTCCCTCCTAACAGCAAGCTTTAGGATAGTGTACTGAATTGTAGCTTAACTGCGGCTAATAAGGCGATTTCGGCAAAGAGAATATCTCCCGCAGGGAAGCTGCTACCATCAAATGTTTGCCCTCATTACACTCCCCTCTGGAAGCGCTTTCACTGCAAGCTGCAGATTCCCTCCTAACAGCAAGTTTTAGCATAGGGTACTGAATTGTAACTTACTTTCGCCTAATAATGCGATTTTGGCAAAGAGAGTATCTCCCGCAGGGAAGCTGCTACCATCAAATGTTTGCCCTCATTAGACTCCCCTCTGGAAGCGCTTTCACTGCAAGCTGCAGATTCCCTCCTAACAGCAAGCTTTAGGATATTGTACTGAATTGTAACTTACTTTCGCCTAATAATGCGATTTTGGCAAAGAGAGTATCTCCCGCAGGGAAGCGGATACCATCAAATGTTTGCCCTCGTTAGACTACCCTCTGGAAGCGCTTTCACTGCAAGCTGCAGATTCCCTCCTAACAGCAAGCTTTAGTATAGGGTACTGAATTGTAACTTAACTGCGGCTAATAAGGCAATTTTGGCAAAGAGAATATCTCCCGCAGGGAAGCTGCTACCATCAAATGTTTGCCCTCATTAGACTCCCCTCTGGAAGCGCTTTCACTGCAAGCTGCAGATTCCCTCCTAATAGCAAGCTTTAGGATAGGGTACTGAATTGTAACTTACTTTCGCCTAATAATGCGATTTTGGCAAAGAGAGTATCTCCCGCAGGGAAGCTGCTACCATCAAATGTTTGCCCTCATTAGACTCCCCTCCAGAAGCGCTTTCACTGCAAGCTGCAGATTCCCTCCTAACAGCAAGCTTTAGGATAGGGTACTGAATTGTAACTTACTTTCGCCTAATAATGCGATTTTGGCAAAGAGAGTATCTCCCGCAGGGAAGCTGCTACCATCAAATATTTGCCCTCGTTAGACTCCCCTCTGGAAGCGCTTTCACTGCAAGCTGCAGATTCCCTCCTAACAGCAAGCTTTAGGATAGGGTACTGAATTGTAACTTACTTTCGCCTAATAATGCGATTTTGGCAAAGAGAGTATCTCCCGCAGGGAAGCTGCTACCATCAAATGTTTGCCCTCGTTAGAGTCCCCTCTGGAAGCGCTTTCACTGCAAGCTGCAGATTCCCTCCTAACAGCAAGCTTTAGGATAGGGTACTGAATTGTAACTTACTTTCGCCTAATAATGCGATTTTGGCAAAGAGAGTATCTCCCGCAGGGAAGCTGCTACCATCAAATATTTGCCCTCATTAGACTCCCCTCTGGAAGCGCTTTCACTGCAAGCTGCAGATTCCCTCCTAACAGCAAGCTTTAGGATAGGGTACTGAATTGTAACTTACTTTCGCCTAATAATGCGATTTTGGCAAAGAGAGTATCACCCGCAGGGAAGCTGCTAACATCAAATGTTTGCCCTCGTTAGACTCCCCTCTGGAAGCTCTTTCACTGCAAGCTGCAGATTCCCTCCTAACAGCAAGCTTTAGGATAGGGTACTGAATTGTAACTTACTTTCTCATAATAATGAGATTTTTGCAAAGAGAGTATCTCCGGCAGGAAAGCTGCTACCATCAAATGTTTGCCCTCATTAGACTCCCCTCTGGAAGCGCTTTCACTGCAAGCTGCAGATTCCCTCCTAACAGCAAGCTTTAGCATAGGGTACTGAATTGTAACTTACTTTCGCCTAATAATGCGATTTTGGCAAAGAGAGTATCTCCCGCAGGGAAGCTGCTACCATCAAATGTTTCCCCTCATTAGACTCCCCTCTGGAAGCACTTTCACTGCAATCTGCAGATTCCCTCCTAACAGCAAGCTGTAGGACAGTGTACTGAATTGTAACTTAACTGCGGCTAATAAGGCGATTTTGGCAAAGAGAATATCCCCGCAGGGAAGCTGCTACCATCAAATGCTTGCCCTCATTAGACTCCCCTCTGGAAGTGCTTTCACTTCAAGCTGCAGATTCCCTCCTAACAGCAAGCTTTAGGACAGTGTACTGAATTGTAACTTACTTTCGCCTAATAATGCGATTTTGGCAAAGAGAGTATCTCCCGCAGGGAAGCTGCTACCATCAAATGTTTGCCCTCGTTAGACTACCCTCTGGAAGTGCTTTCACTGCAAGCTGCAGATTCCCTCCTAACAGCAAGCTTTAGGATAGGGTACTGAATTGTAACTTACTTTCACCTAATAATGCGATTTTGGCAAAGAGAGTATCTCCCGCAGGGAAGCTGCTACCATCAAATGTTTGCCCTCGTTAGACTACCGTCTGGAAGTGCTTTCACTGCAAGCTGCAGATTCCCTCCTAACAGCAAGCTTTAGGATAGGGTACTGAATTGTAACATACTTTCGCCTAATAATGCGATTTTGGCAAAGAGAGTATCTCCCGCAGGGAAACTGCTACCATCAAATGTTTGCCCTCATTAGACTCCCCTCTGGAAGCGCTTTCACTGCAAGCTGCAGATTCCCTCCTAACAGCAAGCTTTAGGATAGGGTACTGAATTGTAACTTAACTGCGGCTAATAAGGCGATTTTGGCAAAGAGAATATCTCCCGCAGGGAAGCTGTTACCATCAAATATTTGCCCTCATTAGACTCCCCTCTGGAAGCGCTTTCACTGCAAGCTGCAGATTCCCTCCTAACAGCAAGCTTTAGGATAGGGTACTGAATTGTAACTTACTTTCGCCTAATAATGAGATTTTGGCAAAGAGAGTATCTCCCGCAGGGAAGCTGCTACCATCAAATGTTTGCCCTCATTAGACTCCCCTCTGGAAGCACTTTCACTGCAATCTGCAGATTCCCTCCTAACAGCAAGCTGTAGGACAGTGTACTGAATTGTAACTTAACTGCGGCTAATAAGGCGATTTTGGCAAAGAGAATATCCCCGCAGGGAAGCTGCTACCATCAAATGCTTGCCCTCATTAGACTCCCCTCTGGAAGTGCTTTCACTTCAAGCTGCAGATTCCCTCCTAACAGCAAGCTTTAGGATAGGGTACTGAATTGTAACTTACTTTCGCCTAATAATGCGATTTTGGCAAAGAGAGTATCTCCCGCAGGGAAGCTGCTACCATCAAATGTTTGCCCTCGTTAGACTACCCTCTGGAAGTGCTTTCACTGCAAGCTGCAGATTCCCTCCTAACAGCAAGCTTTAGGATAGGGTACTGAATTGTAACTTACTTTCACCTAATAATGCGATTTTGGCAAAGAGAGTATCTCCCGCAGGGAAGCTGCTACCATCAAATGTTTGCCCTCGTTAGACTACCCTCTGGAAGTGCTTTCACTGCAAGCTGCAGATTCCCTCCTAACAGCAAGCTTTAGGATAGGGTACTGAATTGTAACATACTTTCGCCTAATAATGCGATTTTGGCAAAGAGAGTATCTCCCGCAGGGAAACTGCTACCATCAAATGTTTGCCCTCATTAGACTCCCCTCTGGAAGCGCTTTCACTGCAAGCTGCAGATTCCCTCCTAACAGCAAGCTTTAGGATAGGGTACTGAATTGTAACTTAACTGCGGCTAATAAGGCGATTTTGGCAAAGAGAATATCTCCCGCAGGGAAGCTGTTACCATCAAATATTTGCCCTCATTAGACTCCCCTCTGGAAGCGCTTTCACTGCAAGCTGCAGATTCCCTCCTAACAGCAAGCTTTAGGATAGGGTACTGAATTGTAACTTACTTTCGCCTAATAATGCGATTTTGGCAAAGAGAGTATCTCCCGCAGGGAAGCTGCTACCATCAAATGTTTGCCCTCATTAGACTCCCCTCTGGAAGCGCTTTCACTGCAAGCTGCAGATTCCCTCCTAACAGCAAGCTTTAGGATAGGGTACTGAATTGTAACTTAACTGCGGCTAATAAGGCGAATTTGGGAAAGAGAGTATCTCCCGCAGGGAAGCTGCTAACATCAAATGTTTGCCCTCATAAGACTCCCCTCTGGAAGCTCTTTCACTGCAAGCTGCAGATTCCCTCCTAACAGCAAGCTTTAGGATAGGGTACTGAATTGTAACTTACTTTCGCCTAATAATGCGATTTTGGCAAAGAGAATATCTCCCGCAGGGAAGCTGCTACCATCAAATGCTTGCCCTCCTTAGACTCCCCTCTGGAAGTGCTTTCACTGCAAGCTGCAGATTCCCTCCTAACAGCAAGCTTTAGGATAGGGTACTGAATTGTAACTTACTTTCGCCTAATAATGCGATTTTGGCAAAGAGAGTATCTCCCGCAGGGAATCTGCTACCATCAAATATTTGCCCTCATTAGACTCCCCTCTGGAAGCGCTTTCACTGCAAGCTGCAGATTCCCTCCTAACAGCAAGCTTTAGGATAGGGTGCTGAATTGTAACTTACTTTCGCCTAATAATGCGATTTTGGCAAAGAGAGTATCTCCCGCAGGGAAGCTGCTACCATCAAATACTTCCCCTCATTAGACTCCCCTCTGGAAGCGCTTTCACTGCAAGCTGCAGATTCCCTCCTAACAGCAAGCTTTAGGATAGGGTACTGAATTGTAACTTAACTGCGGCTAATAAGGCGAATTTGGCAAAGAGAATATCTCCCGCAGGGAAGCTGCTACCATCAAATGTTTGCCCTCATTAGACTCCCCTCTGGAAGCGCTTTCACTGCAAGCTGCAGATTCCCTCCTAACAGCAAGCTTTAGGATAGGGTACTGAATTGTATCTTAACTGCGGCTAATAAGGCGATTTTGTCAAAGAGAATATCTCCTGCAGGGAAGCTGCTACCATCAAATGTTTGCCCTCATTAGACTCCCCTCTGGAAGCGCTTTCACTGCAAGCTGCAGATTCCCTCCTAACAGCAAGCTTTAGGATAGGGTACTGAATTGTAACTTACTTTCGCCTAATAATGCGATTTTGGCAAAGAGAGTATCTCCCGCAGGGAAGATGCTACCATCAAATGTTTGCCCTCATTAGACTCCCCTCTGGAAGCACTTTCACTGCAAGCTGCAGATTCCCTCCTAACAGCAAGCTTTAGGACAGTGTACTGAATTGTAACTTAACAGCGGCTAATAAGGCGATTTTGGCAAATAGAATATCTCCCGCAGGGAAGCTGCTACCATCAAATGTTTGCCCTCATTAGACTCCCCTCTGGAAGTGCTTTCACTGCAAGCTGCAGATTCCCTCCTAACAGCAAGCTTTAGGATAGGGTACTGAATTGTAACTTACTTTCGCCTAATAATGCGATTTTGTCAAAGAGAGTATCTCCCGCAGGGAATCTGCTACCATCAAATATTTGCCCTCGTTAGACTCCCCTCTGGAAGTGCTTTCACTGCAAGCTGCAGATTCCCTCCTAACAGCAAGCTTTAGGATAGGGTACTGAATTGTAACTTACTTTCGCCTAATAATGCGATATTGGCAAAGAGAGTATCTCCCGCAGGGAAGCTGCTACCATCAAATGTTTGCCCTCGTTAGTCTCCCCTCTGGAAGCGCTTTCACTGCAAGGTGCAGATTCCCTCCTAACAGCAAGCTTTAGGATAGGGTACTGAATTGTAACTTACTTTCGCCTAATAATGCGATTTTGGCAAAGAGAGTATCTCCCGCAGGGAAGCTGCTACCATCAAATGTTTGCCCTCATTAGACTCCCCTCTGGAAGCGCTTTCACTGCAAGCTGCAGATTCCCTCCTAACAGCAAGCTTTAGGATAGGTTACTGAATTGTAACTTACTTTCGCCTAATAATGCGATTTTGGTAAAGAGATAATCTCCCGCAGGGAAGCTGCTACCATCAAATGTTTGCCCTCATTAGACTCCCCTCTGGAAGCGCTTTCACTGCAAGCTGCAGATTCCCTCCTAACAGCAAGCTTTAGGATAGGGTACTGAATTGTAACTTAACTGCGGCTAATAAGGCGATTTTGGCAAAGAGAATATCTCCTGAAGGGAAGCTGCTACCATCAAATATTTGCCCTCATTAGACTCCCCTCTGGAAGCGCTTTCACTGCAAGCTGCAGATTCCCTCCTAACAGCAAGCTTTAGGATAGGGTACTGAATTGTAACTTACTTTCGCCTGATAATGCGATTTTGGCAAAGAGAATATCTCCCGCAGGGAAGCTGCTACCATCAAATGTTTGCCCTCATTAGACTCCACTCTGGAAGCGCTTTCACTGCAAGCTGCAGATTCCCTCCTAACAGCAAGCTTTAGGATAAGGTACTGAATTGTAACTTACTTTCGCCTAATAATGCGATTTTGGCAAAGAGAGTATCTCCCGCAGGGAAGCTGCTACCATCAAATGTTTGCCCTCATTAGACTCCCCTCTGGAAGTGCTTTCACTGCAAGCTGCAGATTCCCTCCTAACAGCAAGCTTTAGGATAGGGTACTGAATTGTAACTTACTTTCGCCTAATAATGCGATTTTGGCAAAGAGAGTATCTCCCGCAGGGAAGCTGCTACCATCAAATGTTTGCCCTCCTTAGACTCCCCTCTGGAAGCGCTTTCACTGCAAGCTGCAGATTCCCTCCTAACAGCAAGCTTTAGGATAGGGTACTGAATTGTAACTTAACTGCGGCTCATAAGGCGATTTTGGCAAAGAGAGTATCTCCCGCAGGGAAGCTGCTACCATCAAATATTTGCCCTCATTAGACTCCCCTCTGGAAGCGCTTTCACTGCAAGCTGCAGATTCCCTCCTAACAGCAAGCTTTAGGATAGGGTACTGAATTGTAACTTACTTTCGCCTAATAATGCGATTTTGGCAAAGAGAGTATCTCCCGCAGGGAAGCTGCTACCATCAAATGTTTGCCCTCGTTAGACTCCCCTCTGGAAGCGCTTTTACTGCAAGCTGCAGATTCCCTCCTAACAGCAAGCTTTAGGATAGGGTACTGAATTGTAACTTACTTTCGCCTAATAAGGCGATTTTGGCAAAGAGAGTATCTCCCGCAGGGAAGCTGCTACCATCAAATGTTTGCCCTCATTACACTCCCCTCTAGAAGCGCTTTCACTGCAAGCTGCAGATTCCCTCCTAACAGCAAGCTTTAGGATAGGGTACGGAATTGTAACTTAACTGCGGCTAATAATGCGATTTTTGCAAAGAGAGTATCTCCCGCAGGGAAGCTGCTACCATCAAATGTTTGCCCTCATTAGACTCCCCTCTGGAAGCGCTTTCACTGCAAGCTGCAGATTCCCTCCTAACAGCAAGCTTTAGGATAGGGTACTGAATTGTAACTTACTTTGGCCTAATAATGCGATTTTGGCAAAGAGAGTATCACCCGCAGGGAAGCTGCTAACATCAAATGTTTGCCCTCATTAGACTCCCCCCTGGAAGCTCTTTCACTGCAAGCTGCAGATTCCTTCCTAACAGCAAGCTTTAGGATAGGGTACTGAATTGTAACTTAACTGCGGCTAATAAAGCGAATATGGCAAAGAGACTATCTCCCGCAGGGAAGCTGCTACCATCAAATGTTTGCCCTCATTAGACTCCCCTCTTGAAGTGCTTTCACTGCAAGCTGCAGATTCCCTCCTAACAGCAAGCTTTAGGATAGGGTACTGAATTGTATCTTACTTTCGCCTAGTAATGCGATTTTGGCAAAGAGAGTATCTCCCGCAGGGAAGCTGCTACCATCAAATGTTTGCCCTCGTTAGACTCCCCTCTGGAAGTGCTTTCACTGCAAGCTGCAGATTCCCTCCTAACAGCAAGCTTTAGGATAGTGTACTGAATTGTAACTTAACTGCGGCTCATAAGGCGATTTTGGCAAAGAGAGTATCTCCCGCAGGGAAGCTGCTACCATCAAATATTTGGCCTCATTAGACTCCCCTCTGGAAGCGCTTTCACTGCAAGCTGCAGATTCCCTCCTAACAGCAAGCTTTAGGATAGGGTACTGAATTGTAACTTACTTTCGCCTAATAAGGCGATTTTGGCAAAGAGAATATCTCCCGCAGGGAAGCTGCTACCATCAAATGTTTGCCCTCATTAGACTCCCCTCTGGAAGCGCTTTCACTGCAAGCTGCAGATTCCCTCCTAACAGCAAGCTTTAGGATAGGGTACTGAATTGTAACTTACTTTCGCGTAATAATGCGATTTTGGCAAAGAGAATATCTCCCGCAGGGAAGCTGCTACCATCAAATGTTTGCCCTCATTAGACTCCCCTCTGGAATCGCTTTCACTGCAAGCTGCAGAATCCCTCCTAACAGCAAGCTTTAGGATAAGGTACTGAATTGTAACTTACTTTCGCCTAATAATGCGATTTTGGCAAAGAGAGTATCTCCCGCAGGGAAGCTGCTACCATCAAATGTTTGCCCTCATTAGACTCCCCTCTGGAAGCGTTTTCACTGCAAGCTGCAGATTCCCTCCTAACAGCAAGCTTTAGGATAGGGTACGGAATTGTAGCTTAACTGCGGATAATAATGCGATTTTGGCAAAGAGAGTATCTCCCGCAGGGAAGCTGCTACCATCAAATGTTTGCCCTCATTAGACTCCCCTCTGGAAGCGCTTTCACTGCAAGCTGCAGATTCCCTCCTAACAGCAAGCTTTAGGATAGGGTACTGAATTGTAACTTACTTTCGCCTAATAATGCGATTTTGGCAAAGAGAGTATCACCCGCAGGGAAGCTGCTAACATCAAATGTTTGCCCTCATTAGACTCCCCTCTGGAAGCGCTTTCACTGCAAGCTGCAGATTCCCTCCTAACAGCAAGCTTTAGGATAGGGTACTGAATTGTAACTTAGCTGCGGCTAATAAGGCGATTTTGGCAAAGAGAATATCTCCCGCAGGGAAGCTGCTACCATCAAATGTTTGCCCTCATTACACTCCCCTCTGGAAGCGCTTTCACTGCAAGCTGCAGATTCCCTCCTAACAGCAAGCTTTAGGATAGGGTACGGAATTGTAACTTAACTGCGGCTAATAATGCGATTTTTGCAAAGAGAGTATCTCCCGCAGGGAAGCTGCTACCATCAAATGTTTGCCCTCATTAGACTCCCCTCTGGAAGCGCTTTCACTGCAAGCTGCAGATTCCCTCCTAACAGCAAGCTTTAGGATAGGGTACTGAATTGTAACTTACTTTCGCCTAATAATGCGATTTTGGCAAAGAGAGTATCACCCGCAGGGAAGCTGCTACCATCAAATGTTTGCCCTCATTAGACTCCCCTCTGGAAGCTCTTTCACTGCAAGCTGCAGATTCCCTCCTAACAGCAAGCTTTAGGATAGGGTACTGAATTGTAACTTAACTGCGGCTAAAAAGGCGAATTTGGCAAAGAGAATATCTCCCGCAGGGAAGCTGCTACCATCAAATGTTTGCCCTCATTAGACTCCCCTCTGGAAGCGCTTTCACTGCAAGCTGCAGATTCCCTCCTAACAGCAAGCTTTAGGATAGGGTACTGAATTGTAACTTACTTTCGCCTAATAATGCGACTATGGCAAAGAGAGTATCTCCCGCAGGGAAGCTGCTACCATCAAATGTTTGCCCTCGTTAGACTCCCCTCTGGAAGCGCTTTCACTGCAAGCTGCAGATTCCCTCCTAACAGCAAGCTTTAGGATAGGGTACTGAATTGTAACTTACTTTCGCATAATAAGGCGATTTTGGCAAAGAGAATATCTCCCGCAGGGAAGCTGCTACCATCAAATGTTTGCCCTCATTAGACTCCCCTCTGGAAGCGCTTTCACTGCAAGCTGCAGATTCCCTCCTAACAGCAAGCTTTAGGATAGGGTACTGAATTGTAACTTACTTTCGCCTAATAATGCGATTTTGGCAAAGAGAATATCTCCCGCAGGGAAGCTGCTACCATCAAATGTTTGCCCTCATTAGACTCCCCTCTGGAATCGCTTTCACTGCAAGCTGCAGAATCGCTCCTAACAGCAAGCTTTAGGATAAGGTACTGAATTGTAACTTACTTTCGCCTAATAATGAGATTTTGGCAAACAGAGTATCTCCCGCAGGGAAGCTGCTACCATCAAATGTTTGCCCTCATTAGAATCCCCTCTGGAAGCGTTTTCACTGCAAGCTGCAGATTCCCTCCTAACAGCAAGCTTTAGGATAGGGTACTGAATTGTAACTTACTTTCGCCTAATAATGAGATTTTGGCAAAGAGAGTATCTCCCGCAGGGAAGCTGCTACCATCAAATGTTTGCCCTCATTAGACTCCCCTCTGGAAGCGCTTTCACTGCAAGCTGCAGATTCCCTCCTAACAGCAAGCTTTAGGATAGGGTACGGGATTGTAACTTAACTGCGGCTAATAATGCGATTTTGGCAAAGAGAGTATCTCCCGCAGGGAAGCTGCTACCATCAAATGTTTGCCCTCATTAGACTCCCCTCTGGAAGCGCTTTCACTGCAAGCTGCAGATTCCCTCCTAACAGCAAGCTTTAGGATAGGGTACTGAATTGTAACTTACTTTCGCCTAATAATGCGATTTTGGCAAAGAGAGTATCTCCCGCAGGGAAGCTGCTACCATCAAATGTTTGCCCTCGTTAGACTCCCCTCTGGAAGCGCTTTCACTGCAAGCTGCAGATTCCCTCCTAACAGCAAGCTTTAGGATAGGGTACTGAATTGTAACTTACTTTCGCCTAATAATGCGATTTTGGCAAAGAGAGTATCTCCCGCAGGGAAGCTGCTACCATCAAATGTTTGCCCTCATTACACTCCCCTCTGGAAGCGCTTTCACTGCAAGCTGCAGATTCCCTCCTAACAGCAAGCTTTAGGATAGGGTACGGAATTGTAACTTAACTGCGGCTAATAATGCGATTTTTGCAAAGAGAGTATCTCCCGCAGGGAAGCTGCTACCATCAAATGTGTGCCCTCATTAGACTCCCCTCTGGAAGTGCTTTCACTGCAAGCTGCAGATTCCCTCCTAACAGCAAGCTTTAGGATAGGGTACTGAATTGTAACTTACTTTCGCCTAATAATGCGATTTTGGCAAAGAGAGTATCACCCGCAGGGAAGCTGCTAACATCAAATGTTTGCCCTCATTAGACTCCCCCCTGGAAGCTCTTTCACTGCAAGCTGCAGATTCCCTCCTAACAGCAAGCTTTAGGATAGGGTACTGAATTGTAACTTAACTGCGGCTAATAAAGCGAATTTGGCAAAGAGAATATCTCCCGCAGGGAAGCTGCTACCATCAAATGTTTGCCCTCATTAGACTCCCCTCTGGAAGCGCTTTCACTGCAAGCTGCAGATTCCCTCCTAACAGCAAGCTTTAGGATAGGGTACTGAATTGTAACTTACTTTCGCCTAATAATGCGATTTTGGCAAAGAGAGTATTTCCCGCAGGTAAGCTGCTACCATCAAATGCTTCCCCTCATTAGACTCCCCTCTGGAAGCGCTTTCACTGCAAGCTTCAGATTCCCTCCTAACAGCAAGCTTTAGCATAGGGTACTGAATTGTAACTTACTTTCGCCTAATAATGCGATTTTGGCAAAGAGAGTATATCCTGCAGGGAAGCTGCTACCATCAAATGTTTGCCCTCATTAGACTCCCCTCTGGAAGCGCTTTCACTGCAAGCTGCAGATTCCCTCCTAACAGCAAGCTTTAGGATAGGGTACTGAATTGTAACTTACTTTCGCCTAATAATGCGATTTTGGCAAAGAGAGTATCTCCCGCAGGGAAGCTGCTACCATCAAATGTTTGCCCTCATTAGACTCCCCTCTGGAAGCGGTTTCACTGCAAGCTGCAGATTCCCTCCTAACAGCAAGCTTTAGGACAGTGTACTGAATTGTATCTTTACTGCGGCTAATAAGGCGATTTTGGCAAAGGGAATATCTCCTGCAGGGAAGCTGCTACCATCAAATGTTTGCCCTCATTAGACTCCCCTCTGGAAGCGCTTTCACTGCAAGCTGCAGATTCCCTCCTAACAGCAAGCTTTAGGATAGGGTACTGAATTGTAACTTACTTTCGCATAATAATGCGATTTTGGCAAAGAGACTATCTCCCGCAGGGAAGCTGCTACCATCAAATGTTTGCCCTCATTAGACTCCCCTCTTGAAGTGCTTTCACTGCAAGCTGCAGATTCCCTCCTAACAGCAAGCTTTAGGATAGGGTACTGAATTGTATCTTACTTTCGCCTAGTAATGCGATTTTGGCAAAGAGAGTATCTCCCGCAGGGAAGCTGCTACCATCAAATGTTTGCCCTCATTACACTCCCCTCTGGAAGCGCTTTCACTGCAAGCTGCAGATTCCCTCCTAACAGCAAGCTTTAGGATAGGGTACTGAATTGTAACTTACTTTCGCCTGATAATGCGATTTTGGCAAAGAGACTATCTCCCGCAGGGAAGCTGCTACCATCAAATGTTTGCCCTCATTAGACTCCCCTCTGGAAGCGCTTTCACTGCAAGCTGCAGATTCCCTCCTAACAGCAAGCTTTAGGATAAGGTACTGAATTGTAACTTACTTTCGCCTAATAATGCGATTTTGGCAAAGAGAGTATCTCCCGCAGGGAAGCTGCTACCATCAAATGTTTGCCCTCATTAGACTCCCCTCTGGAAGTGCTTTCACTGCAAGCTGCAGATTCCCTCCTAACAGCAAGCTTTAGGATAGGGTACTGAATTGTAACTTAACTGCGGCTCATAAGGCGATTTTGGCAAAGAGAGTATCTCCCGCAGGGAAGCTGCTACCATCAAATATTTGCCCTCATTAGACTCCCCTCTGGAAGCGCTTTCACTGCAAGCTGCAGATTCCCTCCTAACAGCAAGCTTTAGGATAGGGTACTGAATTGTAACTTACTTTCGCCTAATAATGCGATTTTGGCAAAGAGAGTATCTCCCGCAGGGAAGCTGCTACCATCAAATGTTTGCCCTCATTAGACTCCCCTCTGGAAGCGCTTTCACTGCAAGCTGCAGATTCCCTCCTAACAGCAAGCTTTAGGATAGGGTACTGAATTGTAACTTACTTTCGCCTAATAAGGCGATTTTGGCAAAGAGAATATCTCCCGCAGGGAAGCTGCTACCATCAAATGTTTGCCCTCATTAGACTCCCCTCTGGAAGCGCTTTCACTGCAAGCTGCAGATTCCCTCCTAACAGCAAGCTTTAGGATAGGGTACTGAATTGTAACTTACTTTCGCCTAATAATGCGATTTTGGCAAAGAGAATGTCTCCCGCAGGGAAGCTGCTACCATCAAATGTTTGCCCTCATTAGACTCCCCTCTGGAATCGCTTTCACTGCAAGCTGCAGATTCCCTCCTAACAGCAAGCTTTAGGATAGGGTACTGAATTGTAACTTACTTTCGCCTAATAATGCGATTTTGGCAAAGAGAATGTCTCCCGCAGGGAAGCTGCTACCATCAAATGTTTGCCCTCATTAGACTCCCCTCTGGAATCGCTTTCACTGCAAGCTGCAGAATCCCTCCTAACAGCAAGCTTTAGGATAAGGTACTGAATTGTAACTTACTTTCGCCTAATAATGCGATTTTGGCAAAGAGAGTATCTCCCGCAGGGAAGCTGCTACCATCAAATGTTTGCCCTCATTAGACTCCCCTCTGGAAGCGTTTTCACTGCAAGCTGCAGATTCCCTCCTAACAGCAAGCTTTAGGATAGGGTACTGAATTGTAACTTACTTTCGCCTAATAATGCGATTTTGGCAAAGAGAGTATCTCCCGCAGGGAAGCTGCTACCATCAAATGTTTGCCCTCATTAGACTCCCCTCTGGAAGCGCTTTCACTGCAAGCTGCAGATTCCCTCCTAACAGCAAGCTTTAGGATAGGGTACGGGATTGTAACTTAACTGCGGCTAATAATGCGATTTTGGCAAAGAGAGTATCACCCGCAGGGAAGCTGCTAACATCAAATGTTTGCCCTCATTAGACTCCCCTCTGGAAGCGCTTTCACTGCAAGCTGCAGATTCCCTCCTAACAGCAAGCTTTAGGATAGGGTACTGAATTGTAACTTAACTGCGGCTAATAAGGCGAATTTGGCAAAGAGAATATCTCCCGCAGGGAAGCTGCTACCATCAAATGTTTGCCCTCATTAGACTCCCCTCTGGAAGCGCTTTCACTGCAAGCTGCAGATTCCCTCCTAACAGCAAGATTTAGGATAGGGTACTGAATTGTAACTTAATGCTAATAAGGCGATTTCGGCAAAGAGAGTATCTCCCGCAGGGGAAGCTGCTACCATCAAATGTTTGCCCTCATTACACTCCCCTCTGGAAGCGCTTTCACTGCAAGCTGCAGATTCCCTCCTAACAGCAAGCTTTAGGATAGGGTACGGAATTGTAACTTAACTGCGGCTAATAATGCGATTTTTGCAAAGAGGGTATCTCCCGCAGGGAAGCTGCTACCATCAAATGTTTGCCCTCATTAGACTCCCCTCTGGAAGCGCTTTCACTGCAAGCTGCAGATTCCCTCCTAACAGCAAGCTTTAGGATAGGGTACTGAATTGTACCTTACTTTCGCCTAATAATGCGATTTTGGCAAAGAGAGTATCACCCGCAGGGAAGCTGCTAACATCAAATGTTTGCCCTCATTAGACTCCCCTCTGGAAGCTCTTTCACTGCAAGCTGCAGATTCCCCTCCTAACAGCAAGCTTTAGGATAGGGTACTGAATTGTAACTTAACTGCGGCTAATAAGGCGAATTTGGCAAAGAGAATATCTCCCGCAGGGAAGCTGCTACCATCAAATGTTTGCCCTCATTAGACTCCCCTCTGGAAGCGCTTTCACTGCAAGCTGCAGATTCCCTCCTAACAGCCAGCTTTAGGATAGGGTACTGAACTGTAACTTACTTTCGCCTAATAATGCGATTTTGGAAAAGAGAGTATCTCCCGCAGGGGAAGCTGCTACCATCAAATGTTTGCCCTCATTACACTCCCCTCTGGAAGCGCTTTCACGGCAAGCTGCAGATTCCCTCCTAACAGCAAGCTTTAGCATAGGGTACTGCATTGTAACTTACTTTCGCCTAATAATGCGATTTTGGCAAAGAGAGTATCTCCCGCAGGGAAGCTGCTACCATCAAATATTTGCCCCTCATTAGACTCCCCTCTGGAAGCGCTTTCACTGCAAGCTGCAGATTCCCTCCTAATAGCAAGCTTTAGGATAAGGTACTGAATTGTAACTTACTTTCGCCTAATAATGCGATTTTGGCAAAGGGAGTATCTCCTGCAGGGAAGCTGCTACCATCAAATGTTTGCCCTCATTAGACTCCCCTCTGGAAGCGCTTTCACTGCAAGCTGCAGATTCCCTCCTAACAGCAAGCTTTAGGATAGGGTACTGAATTGTAACTTACTTTCGCCTAATAATGCGATTTTGGCAAAGAGAGTATCTCCCGCAGGGAAGCTGCTACCATCAAATGTTTGCCCTCATTAGACTCCCCTCTGGAAGCGGTTTCACTGCAAGCTGCAGATTCCCTCCTAACAGCAAGCTTTAGTAGAGTGTACTGAATTGTAACTTAACTGCGGCTAATAAGGCAATTATGGCAAAGAGAATATCTCCTGCAGGGAAGCTGCTACCATCAAATGTTTGCCCTCATTAGACTCCCCTCTGGAAGCGCTTTCACTGCAAGCTGCAGATTCCCTCCTAACAGCAAGCTTTAGGATAGGGTACTGAATTGTAACTTACTTTCGCCTAATAATGCGATTTTGGCAAAGAGAGTATCTCCCGCAGGGAAGCTGCTACCATCAAATGCTTCCCCTCATTAGACTCCCCTCTGGAAGCGCTTTCACTGCAAGCTTCAGATTCCCTCCTAATAGCAAGCTTTAGGATAAGGTACTGAATTGTAACTTACTTTCGCCTAATAATGCGATTTTGGCAAAGGGAGTATCTCCTGCAGGGAAGCTGCTACCATCAAATGTTTGCCCTCATTAGACTCCCCTCTGGAAGCGCTTTCACTGCAAGCTGCAGATTCCCTCCTAACAGCAAGCTTTAGGATAGGGTACTGAATTGTAACTTAACTGCGGCTCATAAGGAGATTTTGGCAAAGAGAGTATCTCCCCGCAGGGAAGCTGCTACCATCAAATATTTGCCCTCATTAGACTCCCCTCTGGAAGCGCTTTCACTGCAAGCTGCAGATTCCCTCCTAACAGCAAGCTTTAGGATAGGGTACTGAATTGTATCTTACTTTCGCCTAATAATGCGATTTTGGCAAAGAGAGTATCTCCCGCAGGGAAGCTGCTACCGTCAAATGTTTGCCCTCGTTAGACTCCCCTCTGGAAGCGCTTTCACTGCAAGCTGCAGATTCCCTCCTAACAGCAAGCTTTAGGATAGGGGTACTGAATTGTAACTTACTTTCGCCTAATAAGGCGATTTTGGCAAAGAGAATATCTCCCGCAGGGAAGCTGCTACCATCAAATGTTTGCCCTCATTAGACTCCCCTCTGGAAGCGCTTTCACTGCAAGCTGCAGATTCCCTCCTAACAGCAAGCTTTAGGATAGGGTACTGAATTGTAACTTACTTTCGCCTAATAATGCGATTTTGGCAAAGAGAATATCTCCCGCAGGGAAGCTGCTACCATCAAATGTTTGCCCTCATTAGACTCCCCTCTGGAAGCGCTTTCACTGCAAGCTGCAGAATCCCTCCTAACAGCAAGCTTTAGGATAAGGTACTGAATTGTAACTTACTTTCGCCTAATAATGCGATTTTTGGCAAAGAGAGTATCTCCCGCAGGGAAGCTGCTACCATCAAATGTTTGCCCTCATTAGACTCCCCCTCTGGAAGCGCTTTCACTGCAAGCTGCAGATTCCCTCCTAACAGCAAGCTTTAGGATAGGGTACTGAATTGTAACTTAACTGCGGCTAATAAGGCGAATTTGGCAAAGAGAATATCTCCCGCAGGGAAGCTGCTACCATCAAATGTTTGCCCTCATTAGACTCCCCTCTGGAAGCGCTTTCACTGCAAGCTGCAGATTCCCTCCTAACAGCAAGCTTTAGGATAGGGTACTGAATTGTAACTTACTTTCGCCTAATAATGCGATTTTGGCAAAGAGAGTATCTCCCG
Source organism: Phaenicophaeus curvirostris (assembly GCF_032191515.1). Lineage (NCBI taxonomy): Eukaryota > Metazoa > Chordata > Aves > Cuculiformes > Cuculidae > Phaenicophaeus > Phaenicophaeus curvirostris. The sequence continues at coordinate 2,782 of NW_027207038.1, read as the reverse complement.
CAGGGAAGCTGCTACCATCAAATGTTTGCCCTCATTACACTCCCCTCTGGAAGCGCTTTCACGGCAAGCTGCAGATTCCCTCCTAACAGCAAGCATTAGCATAGGGTACTGCATTGTAACTTACTTTCGCCTAATAATGCGATTTTGGCAAAGAGAGTATCTCCCGCAGGGAAGCTGCTACCATCAAATGTTTGCCCTCATTAGACTCCCCTCTGGAAGCGCTTTCACTGCAAGCTGCAGATTCCCTCCTAACAGCAAGCTTTAGGATAGGGGTACTGAATTGTAACTTACTTTCGCATAATAATGCGATTTTGGCAAAGAGAATATCTCCCGCAGGGAAGCTGCTACCATCAAATGCTTGCCCTCCTTAGACTCCCCTCTGGATGTGCTTTCACTGCAAGCTGCAGATTCCCTCCTAACAGCAAGCTTTAGGATAAGGTACTGAATTGTAACTTACTTTCGCCTAATAATGCAATTTTGGCAAAGAGACTATCTCCCGCAGGGAATCTGCTACCATCAAATGTTTGCCCTCATTAGACTCCCCCTCTGGAAGCGCTTTCACTGCAAGCTGCAGATTCCCTCCTAACAGCAAGCTTTAGGATAGGGTACTGAATTGTAACTTACTTTCGCCTAATAATGCGATTTTGGCAAAGAGAGTATCTCCCGCAGGGAAGCTGCTACCATCAAATGCTTCCCCTCATTAGACTCCCCTCTGGAAGCGCTTTCACTGCAAGCTTCAGATTCCCTCCTAACAGCAAGCTTTAGCATAGGGTACTGAATTGTAACTTACTTTCGCCTAATAATGCGATTTTGGCAAAGAGAGTATCTCCTGCAGGGAAGCTGCTACCATCAAATGTTTGCCCCTCATTAGACTCCCCTCTGGAAGCGCTTTCACTGCAAGCTGCAGATTCCCCTCCTAACAACAAGCTTTAGGATAGGGTACTGAATTGTAACTTACTTTCGCATAATAATGCAATTTTGTAAAAGAGACTATCTCCCGCAGGGAAGCTGCTACCATCAAATCTTTGCCCTCATTAGACTCCCCTCTGGAAGCGCTTTCACTGCAAGCTGCAGATTCCCTCCTAACAGGAAGCTTTAGGATAGGGTACTGAATTGTAACTTAACTGCGGCTAATAAGGCGCTTTTGGGAAAGAGAATATCTCCCGCAGGGAAGCTGCTACCATCAAATGTTTGCCCTCATTAGACTCCCCTCTTGAAGCGCTTTCACTGCAAGCTGCAGATTCCCCTCCTAACAGCAAGCTTTAGGATAGGGTACTGAATTGTAACTTACTTTCGCCTAATAATGCGATTTTGGCAAAGAGAATATCTCCCGCAGGGAAGCTGCTACCATCAAATGTTTGCCCTCGTTAGACTCCCCTCGTGAAGCGCTTTCACTGCAAGCTGCAGATTCCCTCCTAACAGCAAGCTTTAGGATAGGGTACTGAATTGTAACTTACTTTCGCCTAATAATGCGATTTTGGCAAAGAGAGTATCTCCCGCAGGGAAGCTGCTACCATCAAATGTTTTGCCCTCATTAGACTCCCCTCTGGAAGCGCTTTCACTGCAAGCTGCAGATTCCCTCCTAACAGCAAGATTTAGGATAGGGTACTGAATTGTAACTTAACTGCGGCTAATAAGGCGATTTCGGCAAAGAGAGTATCTCCCGCAGGGAAGCTGCTACCATCAAATGTTTGCCCTCATTACACTCCCCTCTGGAAGCGCTTTCACTGCAAGCTGCAGATTCCCTCCTAACAGCAAGCTTTAGGATAGGGTACGGAATTGTAACTTAACTGCGGCTAATAATGCGATTTTTGCAAAGAGGGGTATCTCCCGCAGGGAAGCTGCTACCATCAAATGTTTGCCCTCATTAGACTCCCCTCTGGAAGCGCTTTCACTGCAAGCTGCAGATTCCCCTCCTAACAGCAAGCTTTAGGCTAGGGTACTGAATTGTACCTTACTTTCGCCTAATAATGCGATTTTGGCAAAGAGAGTATCACCCGCAGGGAAGCTGCTAACATCAAATGTTTGCCCTCATTAGACTCCCCTCTGGAAGCTCTTTCACTGCAAGCTGCAGATTCCCTCCTAACAGCAAGCTTTAGGATAGGGTACTGAATTGTAACTTAACTGCGGCTAATAAGGCGAATTTGGCAAAGAGAATATCTCCCGCAGGGAAGCTGCTACCATCAAATGTTTGCCCTCATTAGACTCCCCCTCTGGAAGCGCTTTCACTGCAAGCTGCAGATTCCCTCCTAACAGCCAGCTTTAGGATAGGGTACTGAACTGTAACTTACTTTCGCCTAATAATGCGATTTTGGAAAAGAGAGTATCTCCCGCAGGGAAGCTGCTACCATCAAATGTTTGCCCTCATTACACTCCCCTCTGGAAGCGCTTTCACGGCAAGCTGCAGATTCCCTCCTAACAGCAAGCTTTAGCATAGGGTACTGCATTGTAACTTACTTTCGCCTAATAATGCGATTTTGGCAAAGAGAGTATCTCCCGCAGGGAAGCTTGCTACCATCAAATATTTGCCCTCATTAGACTCCCCTCTGGAAGCGCTTTCACTGCAAGCTGCAGATTCCCTTCTAATAGCAAGCTTTAGGATAAGGTACTGAATTGTAACTTACTTTCGCCTAATAATGCGATTTTGGCAAAGGGAGTATCTCCTGCAGGGAAGCTGCTACCATCAAATGTTTGCCCTCATTAGACTCCCCTCTGGAAGCGCTTTCACTGCAAGCTGCAGATTCCCTCCTAACAGCAAGCTTTAGGATAGGGTACTGAATTG